>NW_011888789.1:7556192-7590405 GCF_000151845.1 Pteropus vampyrus
TTCAGATGAGGAAAATGAGAGGCAATGATATTAAGAAACATGATCAAGGTCATACTAGCAGTCACAGTGAGGGTGGGCTTTGAACTCAGCCGGACTCTAGAGCCCATGCCCTTAACCATCAAGTGAAACAAGACATCACATTCTGAATGTCTATATATGTATGTACACACAATCAGACATTCAGAGGCAGCAGGCCCTAAGTCTGGGTTGGTGCTAAAACCAAAGAACTTATAGACACCTCCTTTATGAGCAAGAGATTTTAATATTGTCAGATTTGGGTCGTAATTAAGTTTCTTTGTCCTTATTAAAATGTATTAAAACTAGATTAAAACACATGAGACATTTTACGGGTTTTATAGAACATCTCCATTTACAAACACTACTACAGTTAGGTGTATTCTTATCTTTCTTTTGAGTGGCGATTTCTAAAGTCCTTTAGAAAAGCCTTTTTATAAAAAAAAAATAATTCAACTTTATTTATGGACTTGAACACTTATATTTTAGTATATTAATGCCTTGTGTTTTAAGGGTGTTCCTGACTCACCTTGAAAAATGATATGTTAGATGACACTCACTTTACAGATGAGGAAAGTTGTGGCTGCAAGTGATAAAGCCTAAAACATAGTCAAAGATTATTAAATTCACGTTTCATTTCCCTTATTGCGACCACACTGATGTCTTTAAGCATCATCAGAAGGGAGAAGTTAGCATTCCAGGTCTTTATTGTCTTACTGTTAAGTAAGACATAAGAGAATAAATGCAAATGCCTTGTCTCATGGTCCACTGGACCAGAATTTCTGGAGTCCTGAGTTCTAATCTAGCTCTACTCCACATTCCATCATCAAGCATTGTCTCCTTAAAAAGACATAAAACATTATTACATATTTCTAATCAAATAGTTGATAGGACTTAAAGTTTATAAATCATTGGGTAAATTACAATTGCAAATTCAAGATGAGAAAACAATGGGAAATTGGAAAGTCATTGGCAGAGGCTCATTGACTCAATTAAGGTTGGAGGAGGGACTGTAGCACAAGCTGGCAATGTTGCATAAATGGGCCAGGAGCCTATATATATACACATATAAAATAAAGGGGCCATTCACGAACCTAAAATTATAAAAGTAAGTATAGGAGCTATATAATATTACAGTTATCCCAATTTTGTGCATCTATGTAAATGTTTCACCTTAGATTCAGTTGTATTTGTATTCTATAGATATAAATTTGGCTAAAATACACAATGAGGATATAGCGAAACTCATGACAAAATCATTGTATTTTCAAGCTAAAAGTAATGTGAAAAAAAATCCTCAAACAAAAGATAATTTAGTGTTTATATCAAAAATAGTATGCAACATGACACATTTTACCTGTGTATAGGCATTTTGTTGATGTGCTAGTAGATGCAAACTTGAAAAAAAGAACACTATTATTTTTTATGACTTAGGGAATGCTAACTGCTGTAAAAAAATTATGACCTCAATATTAGTGTTTTAATACAGCAGAAACATGTATCTCGTTGGTTTAAATTCTAGCGCATTTGTTCTTGATGGAGTTGCTTATCTAAGAGATGGCTCAGGCATCTATTTTGTTTTCCTATGCTGTAACAGAGGGAGATGGCTCTTCCATCTTCAACACATGGCTTCACAGTCACTTTGGCATTATGCAACCAGCATAGACAGAATGAGTGTGATAAGAGTCATGAGCATGCATACAGCACCCCCCACCCAATACATACTCTTAACTACCTTGTTTTGGCAATCACACACCCTTCTGCTCACATTTCATTGGTCAGAATTAGCACATGGCCCCCACCCAAGTCTAAGGAGGCTGAGAAATCTGTGCTCAGGAAGAAGGAATTACTAATCTAGTCAGTTTCTGTGACAGGATTGGTTCAAAAGTTGTATCGATAAAGATAAAAATAATTCTGTTTATTACATTCCACGAGATGAATTGACTAAAGTAAAAGATATAGTTGACCCTTGAACAACATGGGTTTGAACTGTGTGGGTCCGCTTACACATGGATTTTTTTCAATAAATCCCTCTACTGTTTTTGACTGGTGTTGGGAGTCTGAGGATGTGCAGAGCTGACTGTAGGTACTGATCATTGCCATTTTATATAGGGGACTTGAACATCTGCATATTTTGGTATCCATGGGGGTACTGGAACCAACTCCCTCCATACCAAGGGACAAATAAGTTTCAGGGAAGTTAAAAGTTATAAGCAGATTTTTGACTGCATGGTGCCCCTAACTCCCATGGGGTTTAAGGATCAACTGTTTATTCCTTTTACCTTACCAAGTGAAGCAGAGGGCAAAGCATATTACTTTGGCTAGTAAGTTGAAGATTTGACTTTATTTACATGTCTCTAAATTGATATTAAAAAACACTGGACCTCAGAAAATATTTTCTCCATCATCATGGAATGCTGGCAAGCTAATCTATGCCAGAAAATTGTCAAAATATCTGGATCAAAGAGAACAGATCAGTCTTCTCAATTTCATGAGAGTCTATGTGAATGTTTCACCTTGAATTCAGGTGTACTAGTGTTTCATAGATATAAATTTGGCTAAAATACACAATGAGGATACAGCAAAACTCATGGCAAAATCATTGTATTTTCAGACTGAAAGTAAAGAGTGAAAAGAAAATACTAAGAACAAAATTGTCCCAGTTAAATGAAATTTTAAAAGTTAAAAATTAAAACATAAAACAGTATAATAGAGATTATAATGAAAGGCTTAGTTCCATGGTAAATATTTGCAAGTTGCTCTAATCTTTAGCAAAACTTTAGTTATGATGTAAACTCAAGACTCTTGAGCTGTGATTAACCATATATGTTTTGCGAATTGGAGAATGGGTTAGCAAATCCAGTATTCAAAGAAATTGTGGGATCTACCACAATGCCTTTGTTGATTATAAATTTGCAGGAAATTTGCTACCTAGAAATATGAGCTGTGGGTAATTACTCCCACCTGCTGGGTAAAATCATTATTACATGGGCATTAAGTTTTACTCTCAGCACAGGGTGTGGAGGAATGTAATGTGACCCAACCTCACCACAGGGTTTGTGAACATGATTCTTTCTCCATGGTGGCTCTTGACCCTCTGTTTCTAACTTCCAAATGTAGCATAACTCAGAATGGAAACTGCAATGCAATGCCTATCCTCTGAACAGAAAAATTTATTTCTGCCCTTAATGAAAAACAAATCGAGAAGGATTAGCGGAACCAATGGATTCATCATATTTATCCAATGGGTGGTTCAGTTCTAAGGATAGAGATAGATAGGAAGGGAACCCTGCCAGTGGAATTGTTCTCAGCTCTGGTTTTGCAGCCAATGGACCCGAAAGGCAGGAACTTGTCTTTAATCATTGAACACCCTACATGCCTTCTCTCTCAGACCTTCCTGATGTATGTGAAAGCACTGACCTCAGAAACAGAGATGAGCTTCAAGCTCTCAAGGGCACTTATGTTTGGTAAAGGATGGTGGGACTCCACAGACTACAATATAGCTTTTGATGAGCTGAGCATCAAACCATGGGCAGATCTTTATTTCTAAGTAGGGAATTTTTCTGTGGATGTAAAACCTGCAAAAAATACATAAAGATATATATGCTACCATATTAATAATTCCTTTCATCCTTGGCAGAAGTAAAAGAATTTAGGAAAAGGCTTAGGAGCAAATATAGTTTGGATTTTTTTTCTATTTTTCTCACCCCCACTCCAGTAGTTTAGAAAGGAGAGTTCCAGAAAGGTGATCTTTGTCTCCAAGAACGAGGTCACAGTCCTTCATTAATATCTGCAGTACGTAACTACTCCTTCTTAACTCATCTCCTTGGCCCTGGAAGAAAACAAAGTTAGCAAAGGTAAAGACGTTTGTATGTCAGAAATATATGTAATTTTAGGGTTCTTGGCTCTTGAGTGTGGTTGCTACGTGATTGACAAAGCTCAATTGCTTATGTTTATGCCAAGAAGTCTTTGGTTAAATTACAAGCTTGGTTTATTGTCCTTCAGCAACTAAAGTAGAGAGAAATCAGGGGCAACACAGAGTTTATGAACAACTGGCTCCTGTAACTGGCAGTGGCAGTTGAGGGGCAAATATGTGTGTATTCAATTCCTTTCTCATTTCCCTTCTTATTTTTTATCTTTTTCACTTTATTCCCCACCTCAACCATTTTAATCGTTCTTCATTCTATATGTTTTGCTGCCTTCTTGTCTTCCTTTTCTTGGTTTCCCTATTCTATGTTGTTTTTGCTCTACTCTTAATCTCAGCTATAATCATGTCACCAGCTATAAGCTTCATGAAAAATGCTAGTTTCATCATCTCTATTTGAAAAAAAAAAATACCAACTAGGGTAGAGGCTGAGTGTATCTGTCTACAGTATCTATCATTGGGTTTGGAAGGCTTCCTGCCAAAAACCAAATGATCTTCTGAACCTCCTTGGGTATTGATTGCTGTCTTCATAAAGCACACGGGCCAACAAGTTGCCTCCTGACAGGAGCTTGACTATCTGTGTTGCTTTTTGCTCATAGCTGTTCCAACCAATGAAAGCAGATACCCTAGGCCAGCCAGCTTTTCCCAGATTTTATGGGACAGTAAAATCTCCAAAAGAAAAATGAAGAGACTGATATAGATTGCCTTTTATTTGAATTTTAATAGATAAGACACTTTAAAAACTACTCCATTTCACCACTTTTCATAAAAAGAGACATTTCAGGAAGTATACTCTCAACATATATTGGATTTTAACTACAAAAAACCTACTGCTTTGCCTTTATTTTCTGATTTCTTAAAGAGCGGATAGGAGTATCAACCAGCATTGATACAACTTTGGGTCCTTAGGTCCAATGAAATTGTTCCTTTTCCCACACAAATGGCTTGCATTTGGGCTGATTGTTCTGCCTCTCAGGGATTCATATCTGCGTTTGCCTTTATGTTGAGGATCACCATTTTATCTTAGAGTTATAATGCCGCAAGGAGCTAGTGGAAAATTCTTTTTAATGTATAAATAGAGACACTGAGAAATAAAATGAAATGGATTTGACCCACACAGAAAAGCTAGTAAATGTTAAGCTTTATTTCTACATTCTTTTTCCACTAGGCAAGACATTATGGTAGAAACTGCAGGCATAGGCTAGATAATGGGAGAGAGGAGTGTGTGTGAGAGGGGAGGAGATGTTTAGGAACACAAATATAAGATGTTGACTCCTATTCTTCAGTAGATTTCAGTCTAATAAGACAGAAACTTGTACCCAATTCATATCATAAGATAGTAAATGCTGAATAGAGAAATAAGAAAGATACTATTGGAGAGCGGAGAAAGGAATACTTCATTTCACTGGTAGAATCAAGGAAGAGATCATAGAAGTATTATGTGTTATTACATAATGGTGGAATTACTTGATAATTATTCTCCTTCACAACTACAGTCTAAACTCTATATGAGTAGTGCCTCTATATCTTATCCTTTAGCATGGTGCCTGGTATCTAGTACATGACCCATAATATTTCTTGAATAAGGAAATGAGTGCCTACAATCATAGGTGCTATGAAAGACAGCAAGAAATTGAGGTTTCATTTATTGCTTTTAAAGCATTGCATGCAGATATGGTTACAAACATGGCAGATGTGTTCAGCCAACTCATTGTTTGTGTACGAGATCACAGATGGTCATAGTGACTTACCTATTTCATTCTGAAATGGAATAATTTCATCTCCACTCAACTTTTCCTTAGGCATGGGTTTTGATGCCATATTTGTCAAGACATCTACTTGGAAGTGGATGTCATGCTGTGAAAAACCATTATAAACAAATGTTATAGCCACTGCCAAGTAATGACTGTTGTTGGGCAGTTGGTTAAAAGGCTGACTTTATTCATTTTATTTTACTTTCTGTATTCATGTGCTGCTTAGGAAAAAGGGAGGGAGGGGGGGAGGGAGGGCAGCAACATTTTTTTTTTTTCTGAGCCATTAATTATTTGCAGAGGTCTGTGGGCAAAGTGCTAACCTCACACCTGGGAACAGAATCCTGGGTTAGAGGGTAGCCATGGTGATATTTACACATCTCCAGATTGTGGTTTGCTGATTGAAATGCAGACATATGCAGAAATGGCCTCATAGTCATTCCTTTCTTTTGTAATATGATCCTTGGCTCAACAGATTCATTTTTTTCCTTCATTTTCTACTGTCAACACTGTTTCAGCAGTGAGTTATATTATCCGGTGACATCAGAGGAAGCAAAGTTACATGTGTCGGCTTGGCAGGAATTGTCCACTTACAGCAAATTTGTGACAAGTTGCATTTTTCTACCATTTTCACCTTGAGTGATGAAGTATCCACAGTCTGAGGGGACCGTGGCCTCCCTTGATGGTAATAGTGCTCTGTCCTATGGAGCTGCAGTTGCTTCGGTACTGGAGGGGGAGAGGGCATTATCTTTGAGTAATCCTTCCCTCTGAATGGTGGGAACATAGCCCCAGAGCTGACTGCCTGTACCTATAGGTAATGGATGCTTAGCTGGCAATTTCAGACCCATTTGTGTAATGGTTTGCAACTGATGAAATAAACAAAAGAACAATTCATGAACTGTTTATGAAAAAAATACCTTAACCATTCAAAATGGACAATAAACTGTGGCTGGTTTTATCGCAAAGCAAGAGTTCCCCTCTTTATTTCCCAGTTAGGTTTATATGCATTCCATCAGGTATGGTGAGAGGTGTTGCTCAGGAGAAAGGTTGGAGCTTTTAAGCAAATGAGTTTGAACTTTTTAGTGTTTTCTATCATTTTTAAAATCAGCGATGATACATAATGAGATGCCAAAAAATTAATTTAGATGTAAGTCAAATTAATGTGAGTTAAAGTCAAAATCCAGCTAAGAAAAGCCAAATATGCACATTAAAATGACAGCCTATGCCCTCATTCCTCATTGATCCATGGAAAGTAGAAAATTTTGATTAAGATGCCACCTCATGTTATATAAATCAGAATGTAGGTGCCATGAGATTAAGAATTATTGTCTCTTATATTCACCCGTATATCCTCAGGGTCTAGAAAATGCCTAACATATAACAGGCACTCCACAAATATTGAACATAAAAGGTTGATGAATTTTAGGTGAGATGGCTTTGTTTCATTTCTGAGAGGAGAAAGTTCTTTCGGAAAAAGAGAAGAGGAGAAAAGAGATTACTACAAAAGAATTGAGCACTGGTAGATATTCTTCCCAGATCTACCTTCACAAAAATCTTTTCCTGAGAGCAGACCACAGGGATCTGTGGCTGTCGCCATCAATGATAGGTTTGGGATATGATAAAATGTAGAAAATGGCTAAGTAGGAAAGAGTACATGCTTTGTAAAATGGAATTTAAAATAATAGATATCAGCAGCAGAACTTCATGGAAGCACATGCTGGGAAAATATAAACCCCACCCTGGTGATGGCATCTAGTACAAATCGAGAAATGAACAACAAAACAATGTGTCTTCAGCGGCCCTTAAGAGTAAACCACCAGCAGTAAGCATGGATCTTTGGAGCCTCTACCTTCCTTATCTTGAAACAGCTAAAATCAATAGGGCAATGAAAAGAAAATGGCTTTATTATTTGTGAACAGTTTGTCCCTTCCTCCAGATAGCCAACTCTCCAAACATGCATTTTGATATACCTTGGACTTCTCTTTATCTAATCATTCCATTTAAAGAAAAATGTACCTCTCCCTGCCCACATCCCACATTGTTACATCGCTGATTTCTCATCATTCTGACACATTCAATAATCTAACATGTAACAGCTGAAAGAACAATCATGGCCAGTGATGTGCTGGCATCATGGAGGGTAAAGAAAAATAGAAACTATAATAATATAGTTTTAACATAGTTTTAACATAGAAGCAGAACCTAAATGGGAAAATCAACCCCAGTGATCAGTGAATGCTCCAGGCAGATGGTATAAGTTCAAGAAATTCAGTCTGACAAAAATTTATTGAGCACCTACTATGTGTCTGGTGTAGGAATATGTCACTGAACAACACAATGCTCCTTGCTTCCTGCTGCTTATGGACCAGCATCTAGTATGTGTATCCTCAACAACTTTGCAGGTCACATTAAGCTGGAACCATGAAGCCTGGCAAGAGGGTTTCCTTTAGGTTAAATGAACACCATCCCTATAAAAATCTAGAGCTGGAACAAACATAGAAGTGAAGGTCCTGTTGCAAAGTCCTGCCAGTATTTAAAGTTAGCCTTCTGCTATAAAAGCCAAGAGCCCAACTTCTTTCTCCATCCTGAGAGGCTTCCTACAAAGAGAATGTATTTCGACAATTAACCAAGAATTTAAGTTCTTGAAAAGTAAAATGTTTTAAAGCATGAAATCCATAAAGAGATATTATAAAATCAAAGGATCCTTTCTGGAGGCATAACAAGGCAACTGGCTTATCATTCCCTTTATTCATATTTGGCTTATATGCTACCTTTTCAGCAGGACTTCCTTTACCACCCAACCCATCTCTACTCCTGACACTGCCCAACTCCCTTTATCTCTATGTCTGTCATGTAACATTTGGCACATTATAAATGTCTTTATTTATTTGCCGATTGTCCTTTCACTCTGGAATATAAGCTTCATCAGGACAGGGACTTTTTCATAGTTGTCCCCAGAGGATGTTAGGAGCCTCTCATCTAAGACTGAGAGGCATATCCCTTACTGGATTTGTGATTACTGGTACTTTCTTGCCATTTTTCATGTCACCATACAGCTTAAGAATTCTCATAGCTTATGCTGGTATCATTGTTACAGATGTCTTTAGGCTTCCAAAAATGGGTAAATCAGATGTTATAGTTGATTAATACATCATATATCCACCTATAAGGGAGCATCTCAGGTTTATACATGAAACTTTGATAGACTCAGTCCCCAGGGCATAAGACCAAGTGACATGTAACTTATAAAACCATGCTTTCTTGAGGTGGCCCCATAGTGTAGTGGTTAGCACATCTGCTTTACATGCAGAAGGTCTTGGGTTCGTGCCCCAGGTGGAGCCACGGACCCATGCACCAGGCCCCCCGGGTACGCCGGGCCCTAGGTGCGTGCCGCGACCGCGTGGGAAGAGACGCTCAGCCTTCAGAGATCCAGTTCTTAAAAAAGGGAGATGGCAACATCCATATAGGTCAGGGATGGAAGTGGGGTGGGGGAGAGGGAATTAAAGAGGGGAAAAAAATAAATAAAACCATGCTTTCTTTGTCTATTAATATGGATGAGTGGTCTTCCCCAGAAACCAAGTCAAGTCATGGTACAGTTGGTTTTCATAAAACTGATTCTCTAATTCTGCTTCCTATAACAATCAGTGAAGGAATTTTGAGTTTGTGGTGATAAAACGTGTAAGAATTTGAGATTTGTGAGAGTGAATATGTAACAATTTGAGAGCACAGCCTGAATGACTAAAAGGAAATAAGTTCTCATGTTAGTAACAATCGTTAAGGATTCACTAGAGTCAAGAATTCTGGGGGTTGAGTTTCTGGGAGATGATAGTTTAGTGATGAGTTGCCTGACAAATTAGTGGCCATTAAGTGTTTATAGTTGAGAGAGTGGTAGAAACTGGAGAGTTGTTTGTGGTTGGTGAATGTGGAGGATGGAACATGGTGGAAACTTGGTAATCAACTAGCCCACATAATTCCAAGAGAGGGATAATTTTCCAGTCCAAAGATGGAACTAGGAAGAAGTCATTTTTCCTCTAAATGAGAGGGGATGTACATAGAAAACATAAATACAGACTATGAGTATTGCAAGAGCAAACTAGAGTGATTTCTCTTATCTTACTCTTATGGGTAGAATTGTGTCCCCCACAATAGATATGTTGAAGTCCTAATTCTAATACCAGTGAGTAGGACCTTAACTGGAAATAGAATCATTGCAGGGGAATTAGTTAAGATGGGGTCACACCTTAGTCCAATACGACTAGCATCCTTATAAAAAGGGAAGAGACAGAAGTACACAGGAATAACATCACGCAAAGATCGTGGCAGAGATTGGAGTGATGCCTCTACAAGCCAAGAAATGCCGGGGGCTACCAAAAGCTGGAAGAGGCAAGGAAGGAATAGTCACCTAGAAGCTATGGAGGGAACATGGCCCTACCAACTTTGATTTCAGACTTCAGGCCTCCAGAACTGTTAAACAATATATTTCTATTGTCTTAAGCCACCAAAACTGTGATACTTTGTTATGGTAGCCCTGAAAACTATTCACCTTTCTAGACCCAGGTGGGGAAAAAAAGGGAAGACCCCAAGTCAAAAAGTGAAGTAAAAACTATTGCTTCTCACCACTTGAAGTGAAGTGTTATGCTGATGGCAGAGAAGAGAATTCACATTTTCTGGAAGACAGTAGGGTCCCCTGTCTTGTCTTTGTAAGGGGAAGAATAGCTAGAATGTCTCAGCAGGTGATAATAGCAACAGTCAAGACCGGGTGTCTGTGCCAGTCAAGACCGGGTGTCTGTTGCCTCTGGCTGTCCAGATAAAGAGTCATTAGGCTGAGTTTATTTATGTTACCACTTGGGATTAGTCCTGGCTCTAGAGAAGCTGGACATTTAGGCAAAACTGACCCCCAAATTATTTTAAAATGCGCTAATTAAAGCCAATTACTCTGTTCTTTTTCGAGCATGACACTGATGCCTAAAAATCAACCTAGAGCATTTCAAGTTGCATCAGCTAGATTTCTATCTGATGTCCATATGTTTCAATTAATTTAGGGATAGCATGATGGCCAAACAGAGGTTTCATTAAAGAATAAAATGATTTGAGGTATCTAGACCCCCAAAATGATTGCACTAAAGACACTTACTAATCCACCTGTGGCTTATAGGTAATTTTTGTTTTTACTATTCCCATAGATTGTCCCCTGCTTCTTCTCAGTGGTAACCAGAGCAGGCTGGGAATTGTTTAGTTGTCTCTTGTGTTCTCCATTCCTCACACTTACCCCCACATAGTCTCTTCCAGTATTATTTACTCTTGTCAATCAGTTGATTTTCTTTACTTCCTGTGTATCTAGCTCGTCTCATATTGGGAAGAGAGGAAAGAATGACCAGATTTTTGTGTGTGTAAAGGTTAACCAAAATTGTTGTTATTTGCTTTCTGCATTTTGGGGAGAAAAAAAATGGAAAGAAATACCTTATAAAGCAAAATTTTAAAATGTAATTGTTTACTAAAAAAAATACTTTGCTGTTTCAGGTACAGTATATAATGTTCTACCTCTGTCACTTATTTAATCAAGAGGCATCAATTCATATTTAGTGATTATCGAAATAGCAAAATTGTGACATTTGACACTTTTAAAGAATCATGGATGTAAAAATATTGTCTGGAAAGCATTATTATTCTATCAATATTATTTATTTTAAAACAAACTTTATTACAATTCTATCTTACTCATCTATCCATTTAGTAAATATTTACTGAGTGTCTACCAGGTGCTGTGAGAGGAGCTGGAAATGCAATGAGAACACTGTCCCTGGCCTCCTGGGCCTTATCTACTAGGGACACAAACACATAGACAATATGGAGGTAGGACAATAGCATCTTTCTGAGAATTGCTGTGGTAAGAGGGCTCTTTGGAATTGTCTTCTGAAGACTGAGGGGTATTTGCCAGGATTAAAAAACAGGGAAAGGGAAAGGAGATGAGGAGTAGGAAAAGAAATAACATGTTCAAAGTCCCAGAATTCCAAGAGCCTGCATGTCAGCGAAGCCTAATGTAATTTGGTAGGATGGTTGCTTAATTGAGAAGGAAGCAGTAGTGAGAGATGAAGCTAGAGACAGTCAGAGGTCATGTTAAAGACCTTATGTTTTAGGTTAAAGAATTCCTATTTCATTTTGAAGGCCATAGAGGGCTAAGAAGCAAGACAGTGATTAAGAAAGATCAATCTGGCTTTTGTATAAGAACAAGCTGCATGTGGAAAAGGCCAGAGTCAGAGAAGCCTTGCAGGAAGCTACTGCAGTACCCTAGGCAAGACCTAGGTGGCAGTGTCACTGCCAGTAGAGTGGTAAATATATAAGTTAAAGATACATTCAGAAGTAGATAGATAGGACTGGGTGATTTATTAAGTTAGAAAGTAGAGAAGAGAAAGGGGTGACTTAAGGATGGCTTATGTATGAAACATATGGAACATCTTTCAAACCTAGAAGAAAAAAAACAGTCATAAAACATGATGGATATTGCAGGACATAAGAAAGCAATCAGTATCTCAATTCTCATTGCCATGTGGAGGAATTATATGCTTTTCTAACATTGACAGTGGAGGTGTACATTTCGTTTCTGAAGACTCAATTCATAACTAACTTATGATTTTAGACCCATTCTCAGTAGTGAGAGTTTAGGTGCTGGGAGAAGGAACATGTGGTAGCTGGTGGAATGAGTCACTCTCAAAGGCGGTGTCATCCACAGCCTCTTAGTCAGTGTTTCCCAGGTCTCATGATCATAAAGAGCGGGAGAGCAGTCACATCCAGCAGAGTTGGGGTGCAGTGCAGTGAGGGCTGCTCCTGATGCCCAAGTGGAAAGAGAAGGAGCCTTAATGCCCCTACAACTCACACACTGAGTTTATCAGCATATTTCGGTCTGAGAGAATTGACCTCTAGGCAAACACTGGAAGGCAAACATCTCTCAGGAAACCACCATTTGTTTCCACCATTGAAAGATTTTCTCCTGTGTCTGTTTATTTGAGGACAGTGAGAAACTTTCTCGGGCAGCAACTGCCACAACTAATTATTCACCTAGCTAAGAAACTCTGAAAGTTTTCGAGGATACTCTCTTGGAGATTGACTATACCCCCACTTCCAGGGTCCGAGCCAGCTGTGTGCATGTCCTACCCAAGTTCCTCTCACTAACTAGGTGATCATGGGCAAATTATTTAACCTTTATGTTTAAAAGACCTAGAGCAATGCTGTGAACATAGTAAGTACTACAAATACATTAAAATATACTATTTATTATTAAGTAACTTGGCAAAATATCTGAAAGCTTTATTCTCCTTGCTTCCATTTTTTATACATGTTTTTCTGTATCTCTTTCTACAATTTGTACATATCTCTCTGTGCTGGCCCTCTACGTCCTGTGAGGGCCTTTCAACTTTCAGCTATGTTAGAACATGGAATTTCTATTACAAGATCGCAGCTAAACAGACTGCCTTTCATATTCAGAAAGTATTTGGTGCCCATTAGCCAAGACTGTCCAGTCTGAACAATGACATTGACTATGCACCTTGATTTTCTTCTCTTCAAGCACAAATGCCTTGCATCTCTTGGCTTTCCTCTGTTAGTGAACCCTGGTGTTGTTATAGTATTTGGGGCCCTACTTTTTGCATTTAATCCCAGTATCTTTAATAATTTTCTTATATTTTTTCAAGGACTATACATAAAATTTTAAGACCAACATGTACCTAGAGATGTGTACAACTGCACACAAATTTGCCTCATTCTAATACTGTTTGTATTCTATACCTCTATCTTTTAAAACCTGAGTTCACATTTTCATTTTGAGCCTATTTTACTTTTCTGTTAGTATAGTCTATTAAGTATTTGTTGGATAAATTTGTGTTTTGCTTTGCCAAAGTTATGTCCAGTTACTTCTCGGGTCTTTTTGATACATTGCTCCTCATCTTTTGGATTGATTATTTCTTCAGTCTTCTCTAAAGGAATTTCGGATTCTCTTACACATCCTCCTCCATATGCTTTTGAAGATTCTTGCAGATACATTCTATTAGTGCATAAATTAACTTTTCTCTTCTTCTAATCCTTGTGGTAAATGTTTTTGGTACAGTAGACCCCTTTGGCATTCTGATAATGCCTAGGAACCCTTTCTCAAGATACTGTCTTTAAATATGTATGTAAAACACATCTGATGTACAAAGAAAGCCAATTAAATTGAAAGATAGTTCAATATTTTTATGATTTTGATATAATAATAAGTGAACTTTTTTATTGATGCATTAAGTAATAAGATCTAGCAGCAGGGCTAATAACTACTATTCTACTATTTCTATTGGTGAGAAAGATCAGTGGTACTTTTAATATTATTGTGGTTTGCTGCCTACAGTCCAAATTGATGGAAATGCTAATTTTCAGTTAAAGTTCAGGGAAAAGAACTATGTGGACATTTTCTTTTATCTAAAGTCATGGATCCCCTGTATTTCATCCACAGGTGCTTGAGAGGATGTCTCGACCCCAGGTTAAGAACCCCTGCTTGTAGTCCTTTGTGCTTTGAGACTCAGCTCAAATAACCATCTCCTTTGTAACACTTTCTCTTAATTCACTAGGCCCACTTCTCTATCTTGTTCCCATAGTAGCCTGTTCATCCTCTATTATACAGTATTCATTTGCTGCTGCTGCTGCTGCTACATGTTTTTCTGTATCTCTTTCTACAATTTTTACATATCTCTCTGTGCTCCACATTTTATTCACTTTTTTTCCCTTGGTATCCAGGACAGTGTCTGAAATATTGCAGGCACTCAATAAATGTTTGTTAAGTAAGTGAATTAAAACCGTAAACAGCTTCCAGTAAGTTTTCCCAGGTCACAAAGAATAGAAGGACCTGAATTTAATTTATTCGCTTCTACAAGGGCACAATGTACAAACGTTGAACTTTAATAAGAGATGTGCTTTCAGTAGTGTCTTCTTGGCCTAGTTTTAACCTTTTAGTCTGAGTTGTTTTACGCCTAATCTCTCATGAAGTCACAGCTAGTGATTTATAACTGAATCTTCGAAATATTTTAATACCTAATGAATATAGTGGAAAAATTACTCCCATTGATAGGTAAAAATATATTATAAAGATTACCAGATTTCTCTTTATAACTGAGAAAGAAATCTGACAAAGGAATATTAGTTGTTTATAAAGCATTGATTCTGAATAATGTGCTGGGAGATTATAAATATAAACTTAACTCTCAGTGAAAAATGTGCTTACAGAAAATTTATTCTAATTAGTCTAAATATATTAAACTTGCCACTAAGAAATATGAATTAGCTACTATTTAAGTGTAAACTTTTAACTTCTATATTGCCCAGTTCTGTTCTATATAGTCGGACATCAAAGATCAGCTGATTGGATATCATGATATTTTAGTCATTATTAGAAGGTGGAGATGGACACAGTCTCTGATAAATAATAAAATGCTGACTGAGTTCTGATACAGAGAATCATAAAGAGAAAAACACAAGGAGAAGAGAGACCTGGAGTCAAGGGAGAGTGAGCCGTGTGCTTCTTGTACTTGGCCTTCAGCAGAATCTCAGGAATGCTGATGTGATCAGTATAGAAACACGCTCACTCTCTGTCTCTCTCTGTCTCTCTCTCTGTCTCTCTGTCGGTCTGTCTGTCTGTCTGTCTGTCTCTCTCTCTCTCACACACACACACACGCACACACAACTTTCCGTTTTCCCTTCTATGTTGTCTTGAGGGGAAAGATAATATTCTAGGTGGCTATAGAATTCTTACATATTTTAATTAATATAGAATACTTATACAACAATGTTAATTCCAGCCTATCATGGATTTTTTTCTGTGCTTCATATTTATCCTATGCTTTAAAAATATTTCTTTATGTAGAAAATCACTGAGATTACAGAATACCAATATTGGTAAAGTAAAAGTTATTCCTGCTTCACTTTTTAAAAATTTTAGTTTTTTTTTTTTTAATTTATAGCAAGTAAATGGGAAGAAAAAAATTACAGTGAAACGCTATAGGATAAATGAAGTCACATAATCATGAAATATTGGGAAAGAATTCTAATTATTAGGTCTTTTTAAAATATCATTGTTAGATTTCTCATTTTAAGAGAGGGGAAAAAAAAAAGAACCCCCTGAAGTTCTAGGGAGGGCAGGGAAAATTGTTTCTGTCACCACCCATGAACAGTGTTGCTGTGCCGGTATGATCACCTCCTTTTCCCCGTAGACTGTGCATCCTAGTTTAAGGAGAATTCTTTCTTACAAACCCACGTGCAGGTCAGAGGGATTTGTGAGTTACACGGGCCAAGCTTGTCAGCTTACCAAATGTTAGACCGGGCTTTCTCATGCTGCCAAGAACTCGGTCAAGCCATTTTTCCCCCTCTTTCCATCTCCTGTCTTCCTCTCTTTTTTGATTCTAACCAGAGACCGTATTCCAACTTTTATTTATTTATTTTTTTCTGTTCAAACCCTACAGCTCTGCCCAAGGCAAAATGCTGCAAGGATTAGATAGACAAAGCAGCTAAGTCAAATGGATAGTGACAGCCAGTGAATGCGTATAAATTTCAACAAGCAAATGTTTAGCATTGTCTCTTGGGCCTCCACCAACATTAACACCACTAAATTTCTTTAAGGTTCTTGCAAAGCAAAAATTCAATAACTAACAAAGTGCCAGCTAATCATAGCCTTCAGGTTAATGAGTCTGATTTTAATTAATCTCGAACGAGAGTTTTTGAGTAAACTCAGGTTTGGGCTACATGCTCCCATGCTAAAAGGAGCTTATTTCCCATCAGTCAGGCAGATAAGAAAATACAAGTCTTGTGAGCCACTTTAGTTATCCCATTCAGCTCTTTAACATTTAGATGGCATGTTGTAAGAAGATAGTCTAGGAATTGAGGCTACTTATGCAAAAAACAGCCTAACTCAGCCCATAAATCCTCTCTGGCCATTCACGATGATTTCCTTTAAACCTTCTGTTGTATTGATTGTATTCATTCAAGGATTTACTTAGACAAACAGGGTATGTAGTTTAGAATGTGGTGAAATCATGAAAAAACATTTAGTAACTAATTAATATTGTGTTTACATATATGTATGTATATAGTCTATCTTTCTTTTTATTTGCTTCAACGATTTTAGGGAGCGATACAGAAATAGCATAGCAACACTGCACACAACATATACTATAAAAGTTTATTTTGACCTTTTACTTATACTCATTGAAACTAGTCAAATTTTCTATTTTCCTGAAAAGAATTTTAGACATAATTTTAGAGCTTAATATGTACTTTTATTTTATTTTTATTTTTTGCTGAGGCCAAAAAAAATCAAGGTCCACATATACCCAAATGCATTTTTAATTATCATAAATTTATTATGAATTGACATGTTGATAAGAATTTTATTTAGTCCGTAACATTTTGTGGATTTTGATAAATATGATTTGTAACATGATAACATTTAAACTGGAATAACTATTATTTTCTCAATATATGTTAAATTATGTAGGAAAAGTAAGAAAAGCGTCTGGTGACTGAACAAATTATCTAGTAGAGCTAAAGACATTTTCCTCAAAAGAAGTGTACTTGCTTTTTACATTAATGATTAGAGCTATTACATTACAGTGTGTCAACAGCACGCTTCTCATTTTATTCCTACCAGGACTTCAAAGTCCTTCCTAAAGTAGTATACGCATGTATTTTCAATATGATAGTGAGATTTAGTTGCACATTAAGGTAAGATACCAAAGAGGTGGGTTTCCAAGGATACTGTCTTGCTAAGTCTCTAGAAGCTGATTTTAGTTAAGGACTTGATGGCATCAAAGGAAGGAGTGAGCCTTGGAATTCCTGTCTGTGTCATGATCCTCTATTTTTACCTAGTAAATGGCATTCCAGATGCTTTTTGTGTGTAGATTAAAAATTGAAATTATTGTCACTTTTCCTAAGCCTGCTTACTCTAGGGAAAAGGTAAATTCTCTTTCCATCCTTCTAAATTTTTATTCTACATTTCCATAAATTTGCATGCATGTGCATGCATGCATGCACACACATACACACACATTCAACATTTAAGGCACTAGATTGTGGAATAATAATACAGCAAAGATAGTAATACATTTATTTATTTCTGTAAACAGGTGATAGGATGTATTGATCTTACTCCGTTAATTCTGAATTCCTTCTTACTTTGGTGAGAGATTGGAGCCTCTAAATATGTCAGACTATCTTTTCGTTCCATATAGTTTAATAAGTGCTTTTTATGCCACTGTTCCAAGCTAGATTCCTGTGACTTCTAGGGGTCAAACCAAAGCAAACCTGGAAGTAAGGTCAAAATAGCATACTTGTTCATAGGTAGTCATTCAAGGTTATAGCATTGCACAGTAAAGATGAAGGGTTAATCTTGTCCTTGTTTTACATATGGAGAAAACCAAAGCCTATATAGGCTAAATGCTCTGTTCACCACCACAGAATAATAGAGAATAATTCAGGTTTACGTCGACTATTCATCTGTCCTTATGAGTCATACTTTTTACACAATGCCTGCTCTCAGCAATGAAAGCCCATGAAGCCATTTAAGGTTTTAATGACCAAAGCTGTTAGGATCCTATAGCTATAGTTTCTCTAGTGGTAAAATAAAAGTCCCTTCATAAATGTATTCTGAAAGTTAATGAGCTTAATTGTAAGCTACTCTAAATTTTTTGTAAGAGGGATTCTTTATAATCACAAGCAAATTCTTCTTTAGATTGCATCTCAAAATGTTCCCATTTCTGCAGGTTATTGTTCTGAGGTCAGTTCCTATAGAACTTACTCCTTAAGAACCCAAAGGTGTCACAACATGGAGAACTAGTAATACTGTAACCAAAAGCTATAAAGGAAAGCCTCTGGCTATGACATTTAGTTTTGGTACTACTGCCTTATCTAGCAGTGATGCAAAATTTACCTGAGAAATTGTATTTTTATTCTAAGAAGAAAAATGAAATAGTTTGCATTGCATAGTGGAGTCACAAATTTTAACACATGTTAAAATTCAGCTTCTTAGACACCAATGCTTCTACAGAGATATAGACCCTCACTATTCAAAGTGTGGAGCTTTTTAGAAACACAGGATCTTAGGCCCCACTTAAGACCTACTGAATAAAAACCTGAATTTTAACAAGATCTCTTGAAGATACATATGTAGAATTTGAGAAGCACCGCTGGAAACATTTTGAACTTACTGTGATTATCTCAATCTTGCTAGTTGGCTTTGCATAGCACTTGCAACAGACCTAGCCATGCTGTCCTCTTTAGGCTACTTCTAGTAGCTCCCAGTCAGAAGGAAGCTCAGGAAAGCAAAATCTTAGACCTTTCTTTGCTGGCGATGCTGGGCTGCCATGCAGTTGCTCCCTTTGTCATAGGTTGATGCTCTTGCCACTATGCCACGTTGCCTTGAATGATTGTTTAAACTGTCACAACATTTTGTTTGCTTACCAGGACAACTATGGCTGTAATTTTCAAAAAAACATAGAGTGCAGTCATTCAAATGGCAATGAAATTGGCACGAGGTGAATATTAAGTGAATTACCTACGTTGTGAAAACCATCATACTCTTAATGCTTTTATTTAGTTTTCATAAATATTTAACAGGCGTTAAAGGTGGGTGAATTAGTGGACTGGTATTTGCCTGCCTACCCATGCTGTTTGTGATTTCCATGACATAGTCCTTTGGGATTAGACTCCATGATGTGTTAAATATTGACAGGGAGCCCAGGAACGGGAGACTCCTTCCTTATGACATTTTATCTAGAATTGTTTATCTAAATAAAAAGAGCAGCCAGTTTTAACTTTGTGAACCTGTATGTTCCCAATAAAAGAGTTGATATCTTTGACTTGAGGACACATGACAAATGATGATCCTTGGATGCTGGTCCATAATTCTCAGTCAAAGTTTGCTTCCTGCGCAATGAGACATGTCTGAGATTCAAGGGGCATTTGTCCTATTTCAAAAGTCTGTGTACTGCTCTTAGGCCAAAGTCATTGCAGAAGAATAAGCAGTTTATTACTAGGAAAGAAAGAATGGTTTTGCTAGGGAACAGGAGAGGGGTGGTTCAAAGGCAGCCTAGCCAGGAGAAAAGGAGTATTATTTGCTGACATGGCTTAGAATTGCCAGCCCATGTTGATAAGAGAAAGCAAATTGGCTTTTGGCCAATTTATTCTTGTTCTAAAATCTCTTAAGACAGTGTACACACTTAAGGCCTGCACTTGGGACAATATGCTCCCAGCACCTCCACCTCCCTTGGTGTGCCACTGCAGAGAAGTGTGTTCACAAGTCATAGAATGTTACATACCAAACACACATATAATCAGTCTCTGAAGGTTGGCACTCTCAGGCAAAATCAAGTAACGATGCGAGCACCTTAGCTACAAGTTAATGTCTTATTCTGATGTCTTTACTTTAAGTTTATGAGCTCTGACACTTAGTTTGACTGGTGTAGGTAGGCAAAATAATTATCGCCATCTACCACTGCCAAAGATGTTTCACATCCTAATCCCCAGAACCTATGAATGTTACATGACAAAAGAGAAGGAAGGATGTAGATGGAATTAAAGTTGGCAATTAGCAGAAAGGAAGATTACCCTGGCTTATTTGTGTGGGTCCAATATTGTTTGTGATTTCCATGACACATTGAAGGGCCCTTAAAAATGGAAGAGAGAAGCAGAAAAAGAAGAGTGGGATGTGACTAAGGAAGAATGGTTAGAGAGATATTGCTTGCATCGAAGATATAAGAAGGGGGCCATGAGCCAAGGAATATGAGCTGACTATAGAAGCTGGACAATTCAATAAATGGATTCTGCCCTAGAGACTCCAAAAAGGAACACAACCCTGCTAACACCTTGATGATATTAGCCCAGCGAGACCTATTTCAGACTTATTTTTCTACAGAGTTGTGATGTGAGATAATAAATTTGTGTTTTTTAAAACTCTAAATTTGTGGTAATTTAATACAGCAGCAATAGGAACCTAATACAATTGGTAGTGTGACAGAGCATGACAGAGCCAGGTCTTGGTTCTACGTCTAACTAGTATCATGACATTGATAAAGTTTCCTTAGCTTTACTTTTCTTATCTGTAGAATAGACATAATCATACTTATCATCTTATAAGGTTGTTGAGAGAGTGAAATAAAGAGGCAAATGTAAAGTATCTGGGCTAGTGCTTGTCATGTTGGGGCTGCTCAGAACCTCTAATTTTGTTTCAGTGGCTTTCCTTTGTACAGTTTGGTGGTCCTCCCAGTTACTGATGCCATTTCTTTAGGGTTTACCTCTTGCTTTTCTCTAGGGAGCAAGGTAGAGTGGATAAGAACTGAGCTGGCATCCCTGATGACAGGCCAGTGTCCTTAGAAATAGCACTGAATTTACTCGATACTCTACTGTGTACCTCTGAGAATCTCAGTTGACCAGATAGTCACCTACAAATCACCAGGGTTTCCATTAGTGCTGGATTACCATTAAGCTCCTCATGGTTACAGAAGGGTCCAGCAGATTTTTGTTCACTGGAAGATGTCACCAATGATCATGTTAAGTGAGTACTACATTTTGATGACTTATAAACATCCTCTCATATGCTCTCATTTAATGCCTTTATGAATGCCATTCTTCTGTATTCAAAACCAACCAATTAGTTAAGAAGGGTACATTAATTTATTTGAATACATACTTGTCAATATTATTCATAAAAAAATAAGACACCAGTTGACTATCATTATGTGCCCTCCTTAAAAAAGCAGAAGAAATACAGTTAAATTCTTTAATCAAAATTTATTATTATAAATAATTTTTTTATCGTTCTCCTTTAAAAAAATTCTTCTCTCATGAAGATATTTCTTCTAAGACCCTTTATAATAAAGAAGAAACTATTTCTAACTACCTAACTTGCTTCAAGACAATCTTGATAGCCTCTGTGGCCAAGTTATAATAATCACTTGATATTAGTAACACTCTTGCTTCACTCTTTTCTCTACTGAAATCGAAATTCTAAACTTTTTCTTGAACAAATAAAGGCAACAGCTGTGAGATCCTGTTCATGTTTTTTCAATTTTGCCCTCACACGTGTCTGTGTGAAGTTAAAAGCAATGAATACTGACACAGCGCTCTCAACCCTATTTTTACTAAGTTCTCTGAAGAGCAACTGAACTACCAGACTCTAAAATTTCATGACCAAAACAGCTATGGAGATGGTATTTCTTTTGGAATATCTCTGTGGGTACAAATATTTATTAATCCAGGTCTCTTGAGAATTATTTTTAGTGGATGTAAGAACCGTGGTTTTGCCGTACTTCCAATTTGACAAATTAGTCTGTCACATGAATAGTGGCAGAAGACATGAGACTCCTGGGTCAGAGATGAGGGATGGTTTATTCCTACAGAAATTGCAGTAGCAGGTGAGCTGCAGTTTTGCCAGTTCCTAATTTTCACAGGAAAAGGGAAGAGAGCTTGAATACATAGTGGGGAACGGAAAGCAAAACTTAGAGAACCCTATAATTTTATAGTGTTCTGATGATCCTTTGGTCCAGAGAAAGATATAATCTTTATGTACTTGACAGCAAATATAGATTTTTGCTACACAGCATTCTGAAAACAATAGCCTGTAACAAAGTTATTAGATCATCCATTCACCAGATATTCAGAGATGTAAGAGGTCATGGAAAACTGTCTTTCAAGAATGGGTTTCTTAGATGTAAATAAATTCTTTTCCATGTTGGTAAGAATGCTGCTGTATGAACCTTCATAAATATGTGTAATGTTAAATCTTTCTCACAGAGAGGAATTTGCTTGGTTTCCTTCGCAGAATACAAGTTTCAGTTATGTGACCAACTTTTCTGGATTAACCAGAGTAAAAAGTAAATCAATTTTATTTTTTATAAACACTAAAGATATTTAGTTGGGCAGGCAATGAGCATGAGATTGACAGAAGAGAGATCATATGGCCCATAACAAAGTATTACCTTTTCTCTTTAACTTTGCTGCCCTTTTAATATTGTTGGTCAGCAGCTAGGGCAGGTTCACAAGATCTTAGTCTTGGAGACAGAAGAGAGTCAAGGAAGCTCCAGAGGCTGACCTTGTCAAACCTACTAAGACCTGGCGTAGGAGCACAACACAATTAGGTCTTCAGCTATCAGGGTCACCGATACCCACACTGGCCTTCTTGCTGTTTCTGAAACACATTGGGCCTGATCCTGTTTTAGGCTCTTTGCACAGGCTCTTGTCTCTCATAGGCACACTCCTCCCTGGATAACCTAGGCTCACCTCCTCACTTTCTTCAAGCCTTCCTCAAATGTTACCTTACCTTGTCAGTGAACCACCCTGAACTACAGGCGCGCGCACACACACAGACATACACACACACCAGAACATTCAATCTCTCTCACACACACACACACACACACACACAAACACACACCCCAGAACATTCAATCTCTCTTACCCTGCTCCATTTTTCCCATCTTCCTATTTTGTTCCCTGACGTTTCATACACACCTAGATCAGTGCCTGGAATATAAATAAATAAATATTTCAAAAAAATACTTTCAGAATCAGTGCCTGGAATATAAATAAATAAATATTTCAAAAAAATACTTTCAGAATAGTGAATGAATGAATGTCAGTATTGGGGATTTTTATTTTTATTTTCATTATTCTTAGAAAAATAGGCCCATTCATATTATGTACCATTTTTGAAATAACACGGGCTGGGTTCGATCCTCTCTTTGTGGGTGGGAAATAGTAATAAATGAATGAAGCATAGCTACAGTGACCCTGTTGATGATAATAATGAATCACATTGATAAAGTGCTTTTCTTCTTCTACCTTTTTTGTGTGTGGAATTCCCTTCAGTGTCAAGGTGATGGATTATCACCATTCCTTCTAGGAAAATGGCTATTCCATCTTAATGTAGGCTTTTAGAAATAAAAAATAATGCACGTTGCAATAAACTTTTAATTATCTACATTAATGGAGTGCTGATGCTAAAGAAATAATTCCCAAATCATTTACAGTTCACTTCAGGACACAGTCAGGGGCTCGTACTTGGAAAAGCATTAAAATGCCAGCAGCAGCATATGATTGTAGAACAAACTTTGGTCCGGGAGGTAAGAAATGGTTCGGTGTTATGGGTTGAATTGTGTTTCCCAGAAAGATGTGTTGCAGTCCTAACTCCCAGTACCTCAGAATGTGGCCTTATTTGGAGATAAGGTCTTTACAAAGATGATCAAGTTAAACTGAAGCCTTTTGGGTGGGCCCTAATCCAGTATGACAGATGTCTTTATTAAAAGGGGAAAATTGGATGCAGAGACAGACATGTGAAGATTGAAATTATGTCGCCACAAGCCACAAGCCACAAGCCAAGGAACTACCAGAAGCCAGAAAAAAATCCTGGAACAGATCCACCCCTTAGTACCTTCAGAGGAAGCATGGTCCGTCCTCTTGACACCTGCATCTCAGACTTTGACCCCTCAGAACACCAATACAGTACGTTTCTGATGTGTAAGCCACCCAGTTTGTGGGACTTTGTTATGGCAGCCCTAGTAAACTAATACACCAATACGTGGTGGCTCCCCTCTTATGCGGTCATTTAGCATGCAATTCTTTCTCATCCCCAAGTCTCCATTTCCTCATCTCTAAATAGAAACGCAGCTCCTTGCTGCTTTACGGCTCTATAATGTAAGCTTTTTATATGAAGTCAGCCCTGCTTTTCCAAGTTTGGCAGTAATCCTCACCCCATCTTGGTCTTCTCTAAATTAGGCAGTGACCCTAGAAGGAAGTTCTGCACATAATTTGCACAGCAGATAAAATGCATAAGAAATGACTCTATTCAAATCTAAGAGTTTACATTTTACCTATCTCTGGGAAACTCAAAGGCTTAACATTTTCACATTTAAAAAATGGCAAGAGTGACATTCCATATTGTGATAATCCAATTCTCATCTCTGTTTCTATTGACAGAATCCATTTATGCCACACCCAGGCCCACCCTCCTTCCATATACTGTTAAGTTGAGAAAACATAGGTTTTCCCCAAGTGCTGGCATAGTAAAGTCAGCATGATATAGATTAAGAGTGAGGATTTGACTTACATCTCCAGCACCATGGCATTCAAAACCACTGTATCCACTGCATTTTCTTCCCTATTGCATTGTTTAATACTTAGAATAAATACGGGTGGGTGGCACATGCAGCATCTATACCAAAACAGAAAAAAAGAAAAATCAATGGAAAGCAGCACTCCAAAATACATCCTCATTTGGGAAATATTTTTAAAAGATGATCAAGTTAAACTGAAGCCTTTTGGGTGGGCCCTAATCCAGTATGACAGATGTCTTTATAAAAACTTCCTTTGTGACGTGCCTCTTCGCTATACTTCTCTGAAAAAAGAGAGATGATTTACTATAGATGACTATTGAAAGTATGAAAGTTGCTCTCCAAAAGAAAATTATACCCATAAAATAAATGTTTAATTGAAATAAAAGGTTTCCAAGTATTCTGAGAAAGTCACCAACTTCTCAGTAAGTGTAGCTCATTCCTAGGATTGGTTTGCTTGTGGATCAGTTATATAATATTCTTAAAGTGGAAGGCATTTCATCATCAACACTATTATTATCAACAGTAACAACTGGACTTAAAGAGATTACTTCTCTGGGTACTGGGATTGTCTTGCATGGAAGCAAGAGGTAGATGTTAAAATCTCCTAAACAGTTAAAATAGAGCAACATGAAAGCTCATGAGTTCTGGCTCTTAGTCAAAGCCTACTTATACCTGATGTAATTCTAATACAGTGACTTGTTTGGTTTACAAATTCACATTAGAAGCCAACAACATAGGACAGGAATCAGAAAATCTATTAAAAGGAAATTAATAAAGTACATAACAATGTCAGGACATTATGTCTGGGTTCAAATAGCCTCTGAAACCACAATAGTCTCTAAGTGCCACTGACAAAGCTCAGTCATCAATGATTATAATTACGAACTCAAAATAAATCTTAGGACAGACATCAATTATTATGTTTTATAAGTCAGAAAATTGTATATATTTAAGGAATGCATTCCATGCATAGTAGTTGACTTGGTTTTAATAGGTGGTGGGTTATGGGATGCTAGAATAACGTGGTCATATGGAGGGCTTCATCCCTGGCAGTGCCAGCTGAACGAAGAGTTACTATGCTAATGCCTTTACAAAAAAAATGCAATAAACACCATGCCTTAAGCCTCATAGAAGAATGAATATATATAATGTGTGTGTACGTGCACACTCGTATATACTTTGGAAAGATGTACACTCGTACATCTTTTCAGCTTATTAAACACATTTTTAAGTGACTGCTACATGTCTTACATTGGCTGTGCTCCTAACATCCATGATGAATGAGATGAGATAGCTGTCACGAGGATCTCCCAGTCCTGGAGCATCACACAAGCACATGAGTGTAGGCTGATGACAAAGTAGACATAAAGGGAAAGTGTGTCACAGGTTCTTCCTACATTCGTCAAGGAAAGATTTCTGATGAAGAGAACTTTTATCATCTATGCTTAGAACTTCAGACTCAGAGTACTCGATGGTGAGTGGAAAAAAAAACTAAATAAAGTAGGATGAGAAAGCAAGACTGCCCAATTCATAACAATGAGTTCACACTCTGAGTCAGTTGATGTTAGCAAAAGCAGAAATGCACCCAGTGGAGAGCCCTGGGAGCAAAGAGGGAGAAAATTTTTATTAAAGTCTTAATTTCCAAATGGTGGATGTCAATAAGAAATTAGTTTAAAATTCCAAGAGAAATCTTTACCTTTCATTCTACTGTGGACTGATGGCTTTACAAAGGACATTCAAGCAAAACCAAGAATGTCCAACAGTTTGTTTGAATTAAACAGACTCAAGGTCTATGAACCAAAGGCATAGTCATAGTTTTCCTCTTATGTTCTAGTGTGATATTCTTCTACTTTATCTTTTTCCATATGCTCGTTCCCCTAAGTTTTTAAAAATGAGATTGATAGATTCTATGTTTCCAAAGATGGTTTTCTACCAGGTAAATTATAAGAACATTTTCACTCCAAAGTGTGCGTGCGTGTGTGTGTGTATGTGTGTGTGTGTGTGTGTGTGTGTGTAGGCGGGGGTGAAGAACATCACAGCCATCTGTAAATTCTCTTGCTCACACGGACAAGGTGATTTGCTCTCTGCTTTCTCTCTTAATCCTCACTCTTGGGAGGCTGCCTAGGCTTTGCATCCCTTGTTTCAAGGTCTCTGTTAAAGGCTGACTCAGTGACTGAATTAATCATGTTTCTATACACCCCTGGAGCTAGGTGCCTCAGAGTTTGCCTGACTCTTTGCCTTGGGTATGTCTTATCACTTCTGAGGCCTCACTTTCTTTACTCAGAAAGTGGGAGCTGGGCTCAGATCATATCTAAGGTTCCTTCCAGTTTTGACCTTTTAGAAGTAGCTGCTTTTAAATGATTTGCCAAAAGTTTCAGGACCATAAACATCTGGGATACATATATTGTTGGCTTATTGTATAACTTTGGGCCAGTCATTTCAGCTAAGCAAACTGAAAAATGGGTGCTGGCCCAGAGTCAAGTCTTAGAAGACTTCTTTCCTAATATTTAATGCTTCTTAAATTAAATCATTCTTTCTCTTTCCGTTAATTCCCTCCACCCCAGCATCTTTTGAACTTGCAGAGCCCTCTGATACTTTGAGCAGAAGGCTGCAGATGCTTGTCTTAATGCTTGGCCATGTCCCAGGAAAAGATCCTCACCTTGCCACATCCTAGAACATTTCCCCTGTATTTGAGATCACTAAGCTCACACATATTCTCTCTGTCTCTCTGTCTCTCTGTCTCTGTCTCTCTCTGTCTCTCTGTCTCTCTCTGTCTCTCTCTGTCTCTGTCTCTCTGTCTCTCTGTCTCTCTCTGTCTCTCTCTCTCTCTCTCTCTCTCTCTCTCTCTCTCTCTCACACACACACACACACACACACACACACACACACACCATCCAGCATTCTCCTGAGGATGAATGAATATTTCTGGGCTAAATACTGCATGAAGATTTGGGCAATGTTTTGGCAGGTTGAACAGCACTCATATTTATGCTCTCTGGCAAGACAATTGCTTGATCATCCTGTTCTTGGTGAAGGGCATTGTTTTTAAATCAAGATAACTTAGCCACCCTTGGGGTGATATTTAATATTGCAGTTGCCTAAAAATGTCTTGTTTTCATTATGGATCCTTCTCCAGCATCTAGAAATTTAGGTAAAGGTGAAAGAAGAGACAAGAAGAAACACTTACTGTGCATCTATTTTCTAAATTTATGTTATTTAATATTTATACAAATTTTCTGAGATCAATATTATATCCATTTGACTGGAAGGAAACCAATGCTCTAATTAGTTAAGTGATTTAATATTTGTTAATGGCAGAGCTCTCTTTTCCCTAAGCCTGTGTTCTTTCCCCTAAAACATGTTGCCTAAATAGAGATTACAAATTTGAAAACAAAGGAAGAGAGCGGTCATTATGGGCTAAATTCTGGAAGTTTGTACATATAATCTTATTTAATTCTTATAAGAATTCAACTCCCTCTGCCTCTGTCCTTTCAACATTATATAGTATTTATATATAGCATTTCAACTTTTATATAGTATTTACATTCTAATGCTTATGAAAATTTTGTTTGCTGCTGAGCTAACCCTCCTCTTGAACAATTCTTCATTTTTTCTAGAGTTAATTACTCATTTAGATTTTCTTTTTTTTATTTTTGTTTTCTATAAACCTATTGGCATTTCTCTTTTTATTTCAATTTCTTCATTATGTGCCTATCTATCATCACAGTTAACCTACATCATCACTTGCATTTTGTTTTTCATGGCAATGCTTCTTTCCCTTATCTCCATAGGGGCCCTCCAACTTCGGCTTCAATTTCAACTAGATGCTTTCTGAGCTTCCTGGGAAGCTGTGACCTTGTCATTTTCTTTCCTTAACACCCTGGGACTTCACAACTATCCTGCTTTCCAGATTTTATATCTTTCCCTTCCCTGTTTGACTCTGTGTTTAACACATTCTTCAGCAGCTTCCAAATAAGCAGATGTAAGAAATAAATTTTTAGACCTTTCTTGTGTAAAAATACCTTTGTTGCACTTTCACACTTGGTTGATATTAGGGTAGACTGCAGAATAGAGATTAAAATTCATTTCATCTCAGAATTTTGAACATTTTGCACTATTGTCATTTTCTTTCCACTTTTGTTTTTGAAAAGTCCAATGACATTCTTATCCCCTCATCCTTTATATTTAATTTGTTTTCTCTCTGAAAACTTTTAGATATTCTTTTATCCCAAATGTTCTAAAATTTAATGATGGTATTTCTTTTATCCCCATTGTTTTAGGCATTTAGTGCACCCACTGAAGGATTTTTCTTGTCTTATTTCTTTGATAATTTTCTTCACTTGATTTTATCTTTAATATTTTTACTTTCTGGAATTCCTATGAGTCTGGCATTAGATCTTCTGTTTTCATTTAATCTCACTCTCCCTGCCACCCTTTGTACTCGCTGTGCCTGTTGTGTGAATCACGATGTTTCATAGAGTCCACTTCTTCAGAGGTAAAGGTTCCAGTCTGCTGTGGAGAAGATGATAAAGTAAATCATCTTGCTGTGCAGTAGCAGAGAGGATTCAGGTAGTCTAATAAACACCTCATATAGACTTTCCATCTATTTTCTTGTTTTTCTAATGACTTATCCCATACTTTCTGCAAAAACTGCCTTTGAGGTTCTAAGCTATTCCTGATTTTTTTTTTTTTTTTATGCAAAATGGCTTAGACTTTGTCCATGTACCTTTCCACTGGTATCCAAGTTAAGGCTTCCTCGATTTTAATTAATCAGCTCCCTCTCAGATGCCTGTCACTTCATCTTCCACAAGATAATTAAAATTCTTATTCATTGGTAAGTTTTCTTTTGATTGCTTTTTCCTCATGGGTTTATAATAATTTTAATTTTGTGTTGTTGTTTTAGTGGCATTTTAGCAGGGAGAGTAAATAGAAGTGTGTGGTCAATGCATCAGGTAACCAGTGTCCAGCCTGAATTTTAATTATCCCATGGAGGGTCCCAGGTTCTACAGTGGTAGGCCTAGATAAAACAAAATTGCCTTTTTTTTTTTTTGATGAAAAATACAATGCAATTTACAACAGTTGCCTTTCCTACACAATTCCATGGAATTCGAGTCAAAAGAATTTGGCAATCTTTTATTCAAACCTCTACCACATGCCTAAATTATATCCCTAATAGATAATTTTATAATCTTGAGTTGAATTTCTCCAATGATGAAGGACTTATTTTCGCATGAAATGGTCCATTACATTTTCAATTCCTGTTGTTGTCAGTCAGTACTTCTAAGTATCCCTGTTAACTCCTGAGATCTGAGTCCTGCGAATAACAGTGATTTAATAGCACTATAAACAGTGTAGGAGGTGGGGGAATTCCAATTTCTTCTAATTTAAATAAGCCATAGAAAATTATAATGTCTAAATTTGTCAAATACATCAAATTCAAGTTCAACTATTTATATGCACCGTTGGTATATTTATCATCCAAGTAGTTCTAATGTAACCCTACAGTATCGGTTGAAGGGATCTGAAGAAGTCGCCCTGGATTTTACGGTAGCAAGGCTGATTGCTTTGGTCTTGCTGAAAATTATATTTGTTTAATGAGAAATATTCATAGAATGTTTTCAGAGACTTAGTTCTCATATGAAAACTCTCTGATTTGAAAGAGGCTTTATTTGCTGCCTATTAATCAACTTGTTGAGTGTTAATTTCTCACGGTTGTGGTCTGCGAGAGAAAAATGCAATCAGACAGAATGAAAGCAAAGAAGAAAGCTCTTACTAGATATTTTTAATCTTATTTATTTATAATATGGGACACCAGAGTAAAAGGATCTTTGTCCATCTTTCCACTTTCTAATAAAAAGAAGCTTTGAGAGCCCTTTGAGGTATTTTTGTTTTTGAATTTTTGTATTGAGGTAAAATTGATATATAACATTATATTAGTTTCAAGTGTATAACATAATGATTTGGTATTTGTATATATTGCAAAATGATCACCATGATAAATCCAGTTAACATTCATCACCATGCATAGTTATACATATAAAATGTTTCTTTTTTCTTTTTTTTTTTTTTTTACCTTCTGCCATTGCAAGGGGATTTCCTGGACTTCCTCCTAGTTGTATGGCTTGTTCATCTAGATCCCTGGTGATTTTTTTCTTCCTGCTACTCTTTCTTACTGTCACAGCTTTGATTTGGTCACCAGAGGGATGAACAGAAACTCTATCATCTACGCCACGTTTTTTCTCCTATAATTTGTTTCTTGTGATGAGAACTTTTAAGATCTACTCCCTTAGCAACTTTTAAATACCATGCTGTACATTACATCCCAATTCTTACTTATTTTATAACTGAAAATTTGTACCTTTTGACTCCCTTCACCCATATTGCCCATCTCCCAACCCCCATCAATCTGTTTTATAGCTTGTTTTTTTTTTGTTTGTTTGTTTTTATTTCTTAGATTCCACATATAAGTGAGTTTATATGGTATTTGTCTTTCTTTGTTTGACTTACTTAGCATAATGCCCTCAAGGTCTATCCATATTGTTGCAAATGGCAAGATTTCCTTTTTTATGGCTGAATAATACTATATTATGTATAGATCACATTTTCTTTTTCTATTTATCCATCGATACATATTTTGATTGCTTCCATGACTTGGCTCTTATAAATAATGTTCATGGGTTGCATATATATTTTCAAGTTAGTATTTTGTTTTCTTCAAGTTAATATCCAGAAATGAAATTGTTGGATCATATTGTTCCTTTTTAAATTCTTGAAGAAATCCAATGTAAATTGCCAGCACCAATTTACATGTCCACCAACAGTGCCTAAGTGTTCCCTTTTCTCTACATTCTTGTCACTTGTTATTTGTCTTTTTTTATTTTTTATTTTTATAATAGCCATTCTAGCAGATGTGAGGTTAGGTATTTCATTGTAATTTTGGTTTGCATTTCTCTGATGATTAATAATGTTGAGCATCTTTTCATATACCTTTTGGCCATCTGTATATTTTCTTGTAAAAGTGTCTTTTGAGATCCGTTCATTATTTAATTGGATCGTTTGTTTGTTTTTGCTATTCACTTGTATGAGGTACTTTTAAACTTGTTTTCATTTGTTTGTTTGTTTGTTTTTAGCAATCCTAGTGTCCCATGAAGGCCACTGACATAGTCGATCTTTTAAAAACCCTATATGACTCTCAAGTTATAAGTGACAGTGTGGTTCAGTGTATCAAATACAGGAATCTGGCCTCTATCACAGGCTCTATCACTGGCTGTGTGATCCTGAGTGCAACCCTGATGTCATATGTGTTCGTACTCTTGGGAAACTTTTTATATAATAAACAAAAGAACGAGGAGAAGTGTGAGACAATAAAATAGGCAACCAAAAATAGAGAGGAGGAAAGAGAGGGGAGTAGAGTGTTGAATTTTAGGGGTAAATTTTGATATCATTAATATAATTTCAGTACTTTTTTAGTTCTTTCCTACTTCATTCATTTATTCAACAAGTATTTATTGTGTGCCTACGATGGGCCAAGCATGTTTCTATGAACCAGGAATACAGTAATGAATGAAACAGTCATCTCTGTCCTCACAGAGCTATATTCATATCCTGGAATCCTAATCAGAAATGAGAACTAGGAAGAGATGATATCTAGGCATCCAGTAATACCTTCTGAGGGCTCTGTGGTGGGGAATAGGGTATATTAGGGCACAAGGAGTGTGGAAATTTTAAACTGGATGATCAGGGTCATTAAGGGTATATTACTTTTAGTAAAGATTTGAAGGTATAGAGTGAGTAATCGACATAGATATGTGGAAGAAGGCCGTGCTGGAGGGGAACAGCATGTAAGAATGGATGTAGTGTGTATGAAGAAGGGTAGGCAGGTTGGCATGGCTGCCGCCCACTGAGTGAGGTGGCAGTGAGGTCAGAAAGGTAAGGGTCAGGGAGTAAATATTACTTTAGGCCTTGTTACAGTGACTTCAGCTCTTAGCACAAGACAGCAAACCATGAGAAGACTGCAGATGAGTGACATGATCAGATTTATTTTAACAAGATTACGCTAGCGATTGCATCATCAGCAGTATGATTTTACACAAATGTATCATATGGCTTAGTTTGTGGGACAGAACTAATCAATGAAAAACAGAAAATAAGAGCACTTCCATGACAGAGATACTAATTACATTTATTGTCACTGAGAAAGTGCATGTCAACCAGGTACCAATCAGAGTAGCTTTTAATGCCCGAATGACACAAAAACGAATAACTGGATGTTAACTGGACTGTATTCTCCTCATTTACATACTGGGGATAATAGTTTCTATATAATAAATCATTATTAATAACTTAGATGCTTAGAAATATATTGAAAGGAAATACACTAAGATGTTAACACAATGGTATCTCTGGAGCGATTAAAATTTTTTTTTAATCTTCTTTTTGTTTTTTTCTTTATTTTACAAATATTCCTGTATTGATTCTATGTTACTTATGTAATCAAAAGTAGCCAATACATGTTATTTAGTAAATCTCGATAGAATGTAATTGCAGAGAAGATTGGATGTAAAGAACCTCACCCAACCACTAGACACAGGAGCTCAACACTCGTTTTTCTCTCAGTGATTCTCTGACCATATAATTACCATCTGGGGAACAGAACTATAATTTGATGAGAGATTTGTGATTATGTAAAAAATTTTTAAATAGAAATTTAAGATATGAGATATAATAAATTTTTAATGAGAAATAAAATGCAGAAGTATTCACCAAAACCCATTCTTTTGCTTCACCTTGGCAAAAAGTAGCCCGATCTCTCCTCCATTATAAATGAAGAAAGGAACAAACTCAGAGTCTTTTTATAAATTAGATCATCCTGTAAAGAAACCAGACATTAGCCTATCAGTGTAATTCACCGTTTTACCTCTCCTGAAGAAGGCAAGAGTAGCAGTGACGGGTTACAGCTGACAATGTGAACTAGTGGCCTGGCTAGGTGGGCATTTCCTCACCATCTTGATCAAGACCACGCCCCACCGGCAAGGTTTCAGGAAACAAAAATGAAGAATGCACAAATTAAATCTAATGCAAAAATGTTAAAACTGAAGGTGATTTTAAAATATTTAGAACCAGTTTTATTGGAAAGTGATGAAAAAACACATGTGAACTACCTCATTCGGTAGCAGAAAGCTCACAAATGCCCGTGCACCACTCACACCACCTTGGAGAGTCATGCAGTAGCCCTTATTATCCAATGGGTCTTTCAAGCTTTAATGGTTCTTGTGAAGCCCTTGACCATGAAAGTCAGGGAGGATGCAAACCTAAATCAGATATTAATTAGATACCTGTTGAATTTTAAAAGGGAGGGCATAGAAGGAGAAATGGAGATTATTAGGGGGCCAAATACCTCT
>NW_011888789.1:7591125-7612496 GCF_000151845.1 Pteropus vampyrus
TTGATCAAGACCACGCCCCACCGGCAAGGTTTCAGGAAACAAAAATGAAGAATGCACAAATTAAATCTAATGCAAAAATGTTAAAACTGAAGGTGGTTTTAAAATATTTAGAACCAGTTTTATTGGAAAGTGATGAGAAAACACATGTGAACTACCTCATTCGGTAGCAGAAAGCTCACAAATGCCCGTGCACCACTCACACCACTTTGGAGAGTCATGCAGTAGCCCTCATTATCCAATGGGTCTTTCAAGCTTTAATGGTTCTTGTGAAGCCCTTGAACATGAAAGTCAGAGAGGATACAAACCTAAATCAGATATTAATTAGATACCTGTTGAATTTTAAAAGGGAGGGCATAGAAGGAGAAATGGAGATTATTAGGGGGCCAAATACCTCTAAAAATTCCCAATTTTTTTTAAAAAAAAAGCTTCATTTTTTTTTAAAGCTGTAGGTCTTGACTATCTAAAGAATTTTGAAGTTTCCTTTGTTTTGCTTTTTTTTTCTGAATATTGGTAACTGCCTTCTCTATAGCCAGTTGACATTTTTATTACTGTCAAGACAGTGCTTCTCCACGACCAGAATTATTATCATCATTGTGAAAGGAAAACTATGCCTGGCTGAAATGACAGAATCCAAGGCCTCTACCATAATCCATTTATTTTGTTATTAAATGCATATTATTATTTTAATACTATCTTCAGTACAGTAAATACTACTGTGTTCCCTTTTTCTACTTAATAGGTAGACATCAAAGGTATAGATAATGACATTTTGTCTTTTGAAATAAATTTTTATTATACTTTTGGGAGGAAGAAAACCACTAGAATGTGGTTGTCTCTAGATTGTGATATTACAGGTAATTTTAAATGTTTTCTTATAACTTATTGCTTTCCAATGTTTTATAACAAAAACGCAATACTAATATTATTCCAAAAAATCACAGAAAAAGCAAAGCACATACCTCCAGATTTTAGAGGATGTTTGAATGCCTTTACTTATTGTCTCTTTTTGTTATTTTCTATGGAGAATTATGGTAACTTTAGTTGTAGCAAAGCAGGCCCCAACTGTACCCTGTGAGCCATCTCTGCCCCGGTCTGAAGCTGCGACTCTGTTCTTGCCAGTTCAGTTGGGAACAATCTATTACCTTCTTCATTTTTAGTTAATCTTTATGAATTAAATGTGATTAAATCTAGCAAAACTATGGAAACATCATTACAGCATGTGGGGAGCCTTCCTGTAGAGCCAGTTTGCTATTTTCGTCTAATAACAGATTTAAAAATTCAATTAGACAGTTTGAAAAAAGGAAGCCCAAATTAAAAATATCTGACTGTTTGACTCTGCACAGTGGGGAATGGTTTATAGGCCAATCATTCATGGTGAATAGGATCTTAGTGGTGAAAAACTCGCTTCTCTAGCCTATTAGAATAACAATTTTTTACCCCTCATACTGCTCCTAAAACTTCATACTTACTATACCACGTTAAATAGCAGACATTCTCACTCCCTTTATGAGAAGGAAAATCATGTTGATTCACCCACATAATACTATCCTGTGTATTATAGATGCACATAATATCCATATTATGGATACACATAATATCCATATTATCCAGTTGGAGTTGACCTAATGGGAAGACAAACAGATGATTTAGGAAATGAGACCTGATTTTTCACACAATGGTTAATGCATGAAGAAAGCCATGCCTGATTCTCTGTCTAATGTCTGCATATGCTCATTGAATCATTCTTAAATGACCCCATTTGGTTTGATTTCTTAACTACATTAGAAATAGATGAAACAATAAATCATTTTTCACCTATCATATTGGCAAATGGAATAAAACGTTCAGTGTAATCAAAGCTGTAAGGAAATGGGTGCTCTCAAACATTGCTGATAGGAATATAAAGTGGTTTAATTTATTTTTATCATTTTATCATTTTAACTGTTTGTGAAAATAGAATTGTTTTGTAAAATAATCTGGCCTAAGTAATATAATCAGAGATGCAGTAAAAGAAGATAATTGATTGTATTTATAGATGCTCATTACAGTTGTATTTATAGTAGGGAAAAACCGGAAACAGCCTAAAGGCATAGGAAAAGAGAATGGCAAGGACATGAGAAATACAGCAAATACAGACAGCATTATGTGAAAATAATGCAATCTTAACCTGAGGAAATTTTGAGTATACTATAAATACTTGGAGGGATATGAATATCCCTAAATATGAATTACGATCTCTACAAAGTAGTATTTTTGATAATTTTTGTCTTCTTGTAAATACTTTTTGGTATCATTGGATTTTGCCATAATAAGCATGCATACCATAGTTTATCATGTAAAATGGTATAAAATAAACACAGAGGCTAAGATTTTGGGTGCATTGAGGTCTGAGTTTGAATCCTATCTCTGCCATTCTCTAACTACATAATCTCAGGAAATCATTTAACCTCTACTTTTCAGTTTCCTCGTCTGAAATATCAGAATACTATGATATCTATATGTTAGGTTGTTTGCATTAAATGAATTTCTTTGTATATACCATTTTAACAATGAATACCTAATATAAAATATATGTTCCATAAATCACTATTATTTTATTATTTCGTTACTGTTAAATTTAAAAGATGGATATATAAAAAGATGAAGAAAAGTTTCTTTCACTGTTTTTTTTTAGTAGGTTATTGTTATAATTCTCATACCATAAAATTCACCCATTTAAAATGTTTACTTCTATTTACTGTTTTGCTAAATGATTACTTAAGAAAATCTACTAAAAGATTATTTTGAGAAATAAAATGTATTTCTTTTATTAAATGAGCAATATCTCACTTTCTTAGAAATTACCCTCATGTGAATCTTTTTCTTTCTTTGTTGTCAAATTACCTTAGGGAAAGGGTGAAATCTCAAAGACAAGTTTCACGTGTTTCAGTGACAGTTTCATAGGCAAGAAGAAGCACATGGAGGTCAGGCAAGGCAACTTTCACGTTTCGGGTCTAATGGCTGTTATCTGGAGCAGGAAGTGAACTGGAGTAACCTGCTTAGAGAGGGAGTGAGTCTTCTCAATTTTAAGGTTATGATGTTTTGGTTCTTTGGATTTTTCTTCGGTAAGTGAACTTTTTCACAAGCTTCCTACACAATATAATGAACACAAATGATTAGGAAGTATTTGTAAAATTTGGTTGCTAAAGAAATTATGAATGAATTGAGAATGTGTCTTCAGAATATTGTAAAGCAGCAATACTTAAATATTTTGGTCTCACAATCACTTTGCACTCTAAGACTCCAAAGAGTCTTTTTTTTTTTTTTAATGTGGGTTATATCTATTTTTTTTTTCATATTAGAAATGAAAGCTGAGAAAGGTTTAAAACAGACGAGTACCCAAGTATACATTTCCATTAGTCAACAGAGCAATTACATCACATGTCACCTAGCTGCTGGAAAATTCTACTGTAGATTTGTTAAAAAATGAGAGTGGAGCAGGCATATGTTATGTTAATACTGTTATGGAAAGAATATTGACCTCACAGACTTCTCAAAAGGGCCTCATGGATCCCCGAGGAACCTCTGCACCACATTTTGAGAACCCTGTTGTAAGGTATCTCTTCCCCTCACCCTCTGCCATGCAAAACTACCTTTGGAGTCTGGGATTACCTCAGGCCACAATGCAGCCAGCTTTGAGACTTTTAAGATAAGATGGACTTCATCACTAAAAAGCCACAGTGGTTGAAAGCATACCAACTGAATCTTTTCCTCCAAATCTTCAGTCCACCTCTTTTAGCCACTGTAGTAGCAGCTGCTCCTGAGATTTTATAACTAGTAAAGACTTACGAGACACTGTTTGCAAAAAGAGTGTCTCACAGTTATTGATACCTGTTGAACTCAGCTTTATCTCCTAGCAGTAGCCTAGGAGAAATCATTCATGTGATATTCCCTAAGACTCTTATTCATAGGTAGACTATCTGCCCAAAGAAAGGAGAAGAGGGATTGCATAAGAAAAGATGGCACATACTAACACCAGTTTATTAAGTACACTTGTGAGGTTATCTTTTTTTTCTTTTTTCTTTGGTTAATTACAATTAATACACCTTTAAAAAAAAAACCATAAAAATAATACCTAAGTATAATGAATAAAAAGAGAACATAGTATAATGAATAAAAAGAGAACACTCTCCATTTTTATAAGTTTGGCTTTTTAGATGCCACATATAAGTGATATCGTAGAGTATTTGTCTTTTTCTGTCGGACTTATTTCACTTAACGTACCATCCTCAAGATCCATCCATGTTGTCATAAAAGACAGATGTTCTCCTTTCTCATGTCTGAGTAATATTCCATTGTGTATATATACCATGTCTTCTTTATCCATTCATCCATTGTCAGTCACTTAAGTTATTTCTGTATCTTGGCTATTGTGAATAATGCTGCAGGAATCAACTTATTAAAATATTGGTTTATTTTATTCTTTGACCACATGGTGAAATTTGATTTGCTAACTTTTTTTGGAACTTTTCTACATTCATATTTAAGATTATTTTAAATTTGTGTTGTACAATGAATGGTGTCAGGGTTTGTTGGCGTGGTGAAATGAATTGGGAAGTTTTGCCTTCTAAACTGAAATAATTTGAATACTGAAGTTATTATCAGTTCTTGAGAGTTTAGGGGAACCGGTAGTAAAACCATGTGCGCTTTGTTGGTTCCTTGAGGTAAGTGGCATGAGGGGCTAGATCTTTGTCTGTCTTAACTACTTCTTCTATAGTGACTGTCTGTTTAGGTTTTCTATCTATTCATAAGGCAATTTTGAAGTCATTGATGCTCCAAAGAAAATCTGTCTTTGGGTAATCTCTTAGTCAGCTTCAGCTGCTATAGCAAGTTACCACAGACTGGGTGACTTAAGCAGCAAACATTTATTTCTCATGGTTTTGGAGGCGGTGAAGTCCAAAATCAAGGCATAGGCAGTTCCAGTGTCTGGTGAGGGCCTTATTCCTGGTTTGCAAATGGCTGTCTTCTCCTTGTATCCTCAGATGGTGAAAAGAGAAAGGGCTAGGTCTCTCTCTCATCTCCTAAGGACACTGATTCTATCACAGGAATCTATCTAGTCTCATGACCTTATTGCCACCCAAAGGCCCCATCTCCCAATACCATCACTTTAAAGCTTCAATATATGAATTTGGGGAGACACAAACATTCAGTCTATAGCAAGTAGCAATATCTCCACTTAATGATACTCTTGATTTATAAGTACTTCAAATAATGAGTTTGAGAACTATATAAAGATTTATCTTAAGTATGTTTATCTCATCATTTTCAATACAGTAAAATTGGAAATGATGAGAACTGATTAAATAGGTATTATATATCCATTCAAATCATGCTGTAGAAAAACCATTTAATTGTTCTATGTCTGGTAAATTGTATAAATATTAATGTTACTTTTCTTTAAATGTTAGCATTAGAATGACTATTTTTTCTTTTATCTTTGTTTTCTTCAAATTTTCTATAAAGAACATGTTTGTCTGTTTTTAAACAAAAGTCAGAACAGCAATGGTTCGGTTTAATTCAATTAAACAAACAAAACACCACAAGCTTGCTGGATGCTTCTAATATGCTTCCCATCACTCATGTAACTCACAGCCTAAGAAGAGAAACAGATAAAATGTTATACAGAAAAGAAGGCAAAATAGGATACATGCTATGGAAATTATGACTTTGGGGACATTTGACTCGGCCAAAGTCTCCACTCCCTTTTACCACCTCCAGATCTTCCTGGTGGATATTGTAAATGAACTTGATATTTTCTTAAAGTAGAGTGGCCAGACAAAATATAGGACATGCAATCAAATTGGAATTTAAGATAGACAATGAATAATTTTTAACATAAAATATGTCTCGTGCTTATTTATGCTAAAATATATTGTTTATTTAAAATTCATATTTTACTAAGCGAAATTTGGCAACCTTACCTTAGGAATAAATTATAAGGCAGCATTTCACAAATCTCTCCTTCAGAACACTAGTTCTATAAAACTCAGCAGAAATAGCTAAGTGGTCACAAAAGGTGGGAAGTCACAGCATACTGTAGCGCCTCTTCTGTACAGCTATAACTCAGAGTGATATTCATCTGTTTTAACAATCAATGTAGACTGGACACTGACTGGTTATAATAGATTCTGGCCAATGACAACTCTGTGACATACTAGAGAATTATCCATACACTACAGTTTATACTTATAAGCGTTTGCTTTGTTCTAGACACCCCACTAGGTGCTTTATACCTCATTTCATTAAATCCTCACACACCTGTGAGGAACCTATTGGGATTTTACACATGAAGAAACCTTGGTTCAGAGAGGTTAAGCAGCTTGCCTAGGGTCACACAGTAGTAAATGACAGAGTCTGAATATACACCACCGGTACATTTAATCAGTAGAGATTCATTATATACATTAGCCCATCAGAGATTCTCAGGAATCCTAGAATAAAGACACTTTTAACTTTCCTTAAATGACCATTTCCTAGATGACAGTGTTTTTGCGGTTTATCAAGAGCTTTTACCTGTATCTTACCTTTTTTAAAATTTTTACTTATATTTGGTTTCAGGGTTCAGTTTTACAAACTACCTTTCACCATAAAGTGAGCTCTTCAAAAAATTCTACAGCACTTCACAGATATAGCCACTGCTCAAACAAGATAATTTCTAGAGCTCTTGGTTCTATGGAATTACTCTTTTTATATATATATATATAACTGGGAAAGTATGGGGAAAACTAAGACTGTCGAGTTTTTACATATCTAATATGCTACAGAGAGCCAATTATTCTTAATGCAAACAGTTATATTGGTGAGCACAGGATATATTAAAAATAACTATCTGTGTCATTAACTAGACTTATAATCTTGAGTATAGCAAGGCTATTGGGCTACATTACAACAAATATCTTAATTTACTGAATTGGCAGGAATAGAGTAGATGAGAAAAACTAAGATTTAGGGAGCTTAGTCATCTTGCCCAAAGTTGTAACTATTTAATTGAAAAAAATATAAATAGGTATGGAGATAGACAGTTGTAATTTTACCACTTAACAACAAAACATTGCATATAACTTAAAGTATTTTTCAGTGGACTTTTTAGTTACATTTAGTCTAGATAACAAAAATTATTTCAAATAAAGCCAAGGACTCTCTGAAGTACATTGATTTTTATATACGATGGCTTGATGGTATGTGATGTAAAGTAATTATCAAGTGACTAATAAAAATAAACTTACTAAAACTAGTTGTTTAAAAGACTCTTTGTGCCCAACACTTATTCTAGATAGGTAGGTCTTTTAAATGTCTTCTTTGGTATTTAACAATTAGCTGGTTAAATTAAAATTAGATTTAACAAGATTGTTGTTTTTTCCCCCTATAAATACAACTTAGCCAATACAAAATTTGAGTTTACTCAATGTGATGGTTAACTTTGTGTGTCCACTTGAATGGGCCATGGGATGTCCAGATACTTGGTCAAACATTATTTTGGATATTTCTCTGGGTCTTTTGAATGAGATTAACATTAAATCACGAGACCGAGTAAAGCATTATGTGATTACCCTCCATTATGTGAGTGAGCCTCATCCAATCAGTTTAAAGACTGAATAAAACAAAAGGCTGACCTTCCTCAGAGTAAGAAAGAATTATCCTGCTTGATGGCCTTTGAACAGCACCATCTTGGCTCTTTTTGGTTCTACGACAGCTTCCACTTTGGACTCAAAGTAAGACATCAACTTTGCACATTCTGGACTCACCGGCTTCCATAACCATGTGAGCCAATTCAGAACACAACGCTACCTGTTAGAATCAGCCTGATTAAAATAATTGTGATCCCAAACCAACTTTATGCTATCATTTTTCTTTAAGACAGTGGTTCTCAACCTTGTTTGCTTATTAAAACATTCGGGGTACTTTTTAAAGCCTGGACCATCCTAAAAATTCTGATTTAATTTTTCCGGGGAGAGGCCAGAGGCAAAAGTTCTCAGGAGATTCCAATGCATAGCCAAAGATGAGAGCTAGAGGGATTAGTCACCCTGCCCACAACCCAGCAGAGTGCCCATCACTCTGTGAGAGAGCCAACAGAACGCCAACCAATTTTTCTAGGCCAAGAGTTGGTTTATTTAAATTTTGTTGGGAGAGTTTGTTTAATACCATAGAAATCATTGTTTTCCTTTATCTACTGTGCAAATTCACTTGTAGTTTTAATCCTTTTATGACTAGGATGCTCTTCTTATAATACTCTTATTTAAAAAAACATAAATTAAAAGCTTAGCCATTTTAAAATCACTAGAAGGAGGAGACCAGGTAGGAAAGGGGAGGAATCATGAATAATTAAGAACAGCCCTGCATCAAAAAGGTTTTCTTATTTATTTATTAAATGTATCTGTTTATTTTTTAATTCAGCATGCAATTCTAGAAATATTCATTCAGCATCTAGACTGTATCAGGCAACATTCTAGATGCCTGTGATACATCATTGGACAAAATAGGCAGCAGTCCTTGCCCTCATGGGTTTATATTCTAGCATACCTCTAGGTTTTGCCAAGCTCTAAACTATGTCTTGCCCGATAAGTCACATAAAACATACTCCCTTCCTCTCTGCCCCCAAAACCAACATTTATAATACAACAGCTTTTTATAGATGATGAAACAGTGACTTGCTTACGTTAAAATTTGTAGATGTTGAAGTCAGGACGGCAGTCTTTTCTGTATATCTTACCTCGTACTTATTAACCACTTTTGAAAAAATTATTAACAGTTCTCTTCAACAATAAGGAGTTTAAGTAAGTTCTTGAGCAAACGAGTAATGTTATTTAGATGATGTTTGAGAAAGCTAATTCTAGTTCAGTGTTTGGAAACTCAAGTGTGTAGGGAATATGTAGGGGCATAAAAACTGAAGTGGGCCAGATGGGACACCACAAGAAATGATGGGATCTTAGCATTACATGACTGAAGGAGTAAACGCTTGACTTCAGAAGAAGTTGAATACTGGACCTGGGATGTGTCTATCATCCATATCCAAAATCTTGTTTAAGTCCTTTAATAATATCAAAGATCCTCAAGTTCATTTAGACTAAACGGTTTTTCCGTTTGCTTCAAATCTAAGCTTTGCCGTGGTCAAGCCCAATTAGAAGGCTACCTCAGGATAAATTCTACACATTGAAGACTTCAGTCACCACTACAAGTCATAGCTTGGACTGAAGGGATACCAAGAGTCACAGGGACAGCTGTTCTTGCCTCTATGCAGTCCATGAGAAAAGACATTTAGTAATGATTTTCCTTCCAGGGCCTCTGGAGAAGCCAGTGCTTTCTTGCTCTGGCCTTTAATGTCCTCATTTGTAAAATGAAGGTGCAGAATCAGATAACTGCTATGTTCCTTCACATGCTAACTCTCTATAAGTTCACTTCTTTACTTTCTGTATGAAGAAGCAAAGTATTGGAGGTCTGCCTTCGATGGTGTTTAGCGGTCACTAAAGTTAAAGGATGCAGAATGAGCCCAAACCTCTTCTGGCACAGAGTCAATAACCATCCTTTGTTTATTCCAGTGAATAAGAGCAGGACTTCCCTTCGTATGTAAGGTCCTTACTCATAATGGGAGTGCATGTCAGCACCCTTGGCTACAACAGATTCAGAATCAGGAGAAATTTATTGAGTATATGTTTTCTGCCAGAACCATTGGTAGGTGGTATTAAAAATTTGATAGTATGAGTAAATGAGGAGACAGCTTTTTGGTGATTCAGAAATATGATTTTTAAAATCTCTCAAAATTTGGCTGATCTCATCAAAGTTATGATTTCTAATTGTATTTAAACTTGTAGTTGTTATGATTTAAGAATTGACATCTGATTTAGTTCCATGTTGCTATAGTTGGCAACATGATTCTTATTTCTGCCGTCATAAACGGAGGTCAGAAAATATTACCCACATAAGAATAAACACTAGTTCTGGCACCTAAAACAGCTTTTTTCTCTCCTTTGTATGATGGAGTTCTACGAGCTTTGATAGGAAAACAAACCTGCATTCAGGTATTAAAAGAGAAGCCATTGACAAAAATTACTCCAAACCTACTGAAATGTTCTACCAAGAATGGGTGCCCTAGCGCCCCAAACACTGGCATTTCTTGCTCTTACACGTCTCTTCTCACAATCATGTATCACCCAGTTTTCAGTTCGTGTGATCGTTAAAAGCAATTTACGAGTCTGACTTCTCATATTGGATTACAAGCATATTTCCATGCCCTGTTTATACACATTTGGGAATCCTTTAAGATGGAGATACAACATTGGCAAATACTTAAAAGTTTCATTTGAAAGAATTATGATCCAATCCCTTTTTCAAAGAAATAAGTGAGCGAAGTGCAGTTATGGCTGCTTGGTTCCTGTAGCCCATTCTTGGAATTATATCTGGTTGTGTCAGATGCAGTGGTCAGATCCTATAAAGGTATTTCCGTCAAAGGCATATCCAAAATCTTGTTTAAGTCCTTTAATAATATCAGAGATATTATTAAAGTTCATTTAGACTAAAGGGTTTTTCTGTTTGCTTCAAATCTAAGCTTTGCCGTGGACCACACTTGATCCCCTGTGTTGTGAATGTGCAATGAAGCATTCCTAGATCACCAAGAAATAGGAGAGCCACATCTCAGGTCATCAGAAGTTTAACCTTTGAGATTGCTGTGAAGGATAGGAAAAAGAAGAGGAAATTCCTCATTTCCCTCAGGGTTTAGGATGAGAAAGTGGAGGGGAGGTTTGGGTGCTCTTTACAATATCAGCCCTACAACCAGCTCAGTGGGTATTATTAACACTTGATATTTTTCCTGCACATAGTCAACCTTTCAATGGTGTGAGTTGATCAATGATTTATCAGGCAACATTAAAAAAAAATTCTTTTGTTTTATCTTCAAGGACTTGGCTTGCTTTGAGGCTATTGCTCAGGAGCCTTTAAATGCAAATGAGGGAAACCCCAGGTTATAAAGCATCTGTTTCTGCAGACAGGTTTGCAATCCTGTTACCTTAGCAACATTTGCCCTTGTATTCCACAGGCCACCTTGACAGCTTGCATAATGTAACCGGCAGAGAGAAGGGGAAAATTAGAAAGAAAAAATAAGGGAGTGGGAGCACACATAGGGTTTAACATTGGTTAGTGAATTGGGATCGGTGGGCTAATGTCCCTGTAATAAACATAGAAACTTCATTTCCAGAAAACAAAATGAAGTTGGGGAGAAAGAAAAACGTTGATTAAAAGGGAGGGGGGCGGGGGGGGGTAAGATATCAGAACTAGCTGGACCTGAGAGAGCAGAGATTTTCCAAAAATAACCTTCCCACCAGCCGTGCTGCAGATGTGTCACTGTAGCTCAGCCAGGCAGGCCATCTGCTGCAGTGTTTCCCTGGAAACTCCCAGCGATGCCCCTCCCGGCGCTCCTCGGCAGCCTCCCCGGCTCCAGCCCTGCGCAGCGGAGCTCGCTCGTGATGTCACTGCTGCTAGCTGGGAGGGAATCCCAGGACCTGCGTCCCTCGGGTGAAGCCAATCATGGTCGACTCATGGAAACCTGGGGCTTTTAACCCTAAAGAGTAGAAAAGGCAATATGCAATTCATCACAGTCCACAAAGCACAGTTCCTAACAGATTCTAAATTTGTGATTAAAAGAAAAAAAATGAGACTTAACTGTAAAAGAGTGCTAGCCTACAGTGGCAGCGCAGCAGCCAATTCTCCTACGGAGTTTTAACCTACGCTCTATGGATGCATGAAAAAAAGAAATGAAATGATTTTTTTAACCACTTTTAAAAATAAAGGTAATGACTATTTCTTATCTATATATTGCTCATTGTATTGTTGCTTCTGCAGAAAATTGGGATACAAATCTTAGAGGAGCAAATAGCTTCTTGGAGACTTACAGCAATGAAATGTTTAGTGAGCATGCATTTTGTCATTCATGGATGGTAGATGAAATAAGGCTTTACCCAGCTCTATGCACAGAAATGGGACCCACTTCCTTTCTTCCCTCATAGAGGGGGTTAATCTCTGGATAGTTTTGAAAATATGGACAAAGAGCTGCCTTTGGAAGATTGTGTTGCCTCTAAATGTGTTTAACTCACATGTTCAGAATCATAGCAAAATAATAATAATAATAAAATAAAATAAAACAAGCTTTAGTAATGCTGAGATGGAACACATAAATAGAAATAGATATTCTTGGAGATATTATTCAAGAACTGTAGATGATGATAGCTTTATTGTTATATTGTTTCTAGGCAGTAAATCATAGTAAAACTAGTAAATTCTTAGGGAATAACTTAATCTTTTTGTTTTGTTTTCTCTGAACAAAAATGAGGGTGTGATTACAGTACATATTGATTGGGTACTGACCATTGGGTACTCGTCATTATTTTTTGTTGTCATTGTAGACTGCGTTGAGTCTATGAATTTCTCTATTGTGTTGTTATTGTTAGAAAAGAGTCAATTTTTTAAAAAGAAATTGGTCTAAAAGGAAAAAAAAATCGAACATGCACTTTCATTTTTTTTGTTCTTTTTTTCTATCGTGTTTAGTGTTTCATTAGTAGAGGCTCTACAGTCTCACATTTACCTTTCCGTCATTCAAATCTTTGTTACCAAAACACATTTGCCCCCTTTCCCCATTCAATAATCATTCTTTTTACATTTTCACAGTTAATATGTCTATAAGAGAAACACACACACATACACACACCCTTCTTTCACACCACAGAAAACATGTACGTGTCTTTTTAGCACTCTTTATACACAAGAGTCCAAATAAAATTTGTTTTGGAAATAAAGGCCAATACTACTCGATTTTACACTACTGCAAAGTGTTAGCTCTATGTAAAAATAGATTTAAAAAAAAAAGATAAAAAACGAAGATGAATACAGGAGCTCTTACAAAGCTTTTTTGAACTTAATCCTTCAATTTCTTAACTCCTTCCTTTCCTGCCTCTTAGGAATGACAGGAAGAAAAATTATTGTAAAGCAATTGGAATTTATAAGATTCTGTATAACTGCTAGTTAAAATTTTCATTATTTGCAAAGTTTAATTTGTGAAATGAATCTTTCAAACATTAATCCCTTGAAGCAGAAAGGATAAAGAAATTTTGACCCACTATAAATATTGTTCTCTGTGCTGTCTTCCCAAGCCACCTCAGGGTGTGTACATCTTCTTAAAAGCCATTCAGCCAGCCCACAGCTTTTGTCTTTTCAATTTTAATTGCGCAATTTACCTCTTAGCAGTGAAAACCTTTGATTGCCTCCCCCCACTCCCCAAATGCCTTTTATCTCCTCTCTTTCTCCACCATCTCTACAACCATTACACTCCCCTCTGGAATCTGCTGGATCCCTAGAAACAGAATTCTCATCTGCCATCACCAGGTACCAGGTGCTACCACTTGGAGAGAGCTGCCCTGTCAAAATTAGGAGGTATAAAACTCAAAATGAGGCTTTACAGACTTGCCTGTTATAAATAGATTCTATTTCCATTTTGTTGGTGACAGTACACCAACAAATAAGCAATGTTAATGATCTGAGAACAGCCTGCATTTAAGGTATTCAATCAATCACAGAGAGAAGAAAAACAATGGCATTCGCTCAAAGATTAGATATTTTAGGATGGGAAACTATATTGTATCTGTTTCTTCTTCACTTCAAATATCAGATAGGAGAAAATGGGACAGACTAGGATGCATTTGTTTTGCCAGAGAAATCATATGAGAGAAAAAATAAGTATAACTAAAAAATACCTGACGATTCCAGAAGTAATCAAATTTCTGGTTACTGGGTAAGATAGTAATAAAGGGCATTTATAAAATGTTTAAATAAATTCATTCCCTTAAAATGATAAACAACTTCTCTCTAACTGGGAATTACTGTGTAGCTGATACTTTGCATTTTAATAACATAAAATAAAGTGAGGGTTCTGTCCGATTGCATTATGAAGATATAATACTTTACCACAATTAAGTTTAAATCTTGAACAAATAGAAATGCATTTTCAAGTTTTACACTGGAATTTTCTAGAATATGCCTTTCAGTAGGAGAACATACTTTGTTATTTCTGTGACCTTGGGTAAGTCAATCTCTCTGAACCTTGGCTTTCTTCTCTTGTTGAAAATAGAGAATACTACTTGACCTTGTCTCTCCATATTTTTTAAGGCTAAAAGAGCCAATATAAGAACGAGCATGCTTTTTTTAAAATAGTGATGCACACGTTTGATTCACTGTTAGGTATTTTTACACTTTCTAAGCTCTGCTCCCGTTTAACAGGCTGTCGTTGTCCTTGTCAGCTGGATGTGATCATGTTGCCCTCTAGTGACTGCAGTCCGTAGAAGCCCCAAGGTAGCTATGAGAGAAAAAAAGAAGTTAATGGATTTAAAAGAGGGAAGGGCAGGGAGGCTGATGGTAGTAAATTATGGATATAAACCGACCAAAATAGTAGGACAAATAAGCATCAGCTTACTTTGAGTAAGAAGGCCTGATGTACAAAGTGAAAATAAAGAAAGATAAAGTAATAGAGAGAGAAAAGAGAAGTAAATGACTCTGAAAAGCTCGGTGGCCAGGGAGGCAGGGAAACTGGAACCTATACCCAGCTTTATCAATAATCTGCGTAGGACCTTCGCAAGCCCTGGGCTCCATAACCAGCTCGTAACTGGGAAATTAGATCATTAAAATAAAGGTTAACCAAAGTTCATTGCAAGACCAAAATTCTTTGAATCAATGTAAAAAGATGAGAGAAAAGTAGAATAATAAAAATGAGACATGAAAGAGAAAAGATGAAAGGTCTATTGAAAAAACTTTCCAGGGTATTTTTTTAAATGTGTCTGAGGTCACTTCAATATTTCAGGATCTTAATAACAATCAAGTGGCTAAATGATGCAAGCAAATTTGAGGATTTTGTTCGTCGTATGATTATAGTAACCAAGTATGTCCCGTAGTGTGGTTACTCCTTCACGAGACTCAGCTTGTATGAGATCACATCTTCGGAGACTGAACACCTAGGAACCTCACTGACTAATTTCTGAAGATCTCCTTCTTCTTTGGGAAATTAATCCCTCTTCACTTAGAACTCTCTGAAAATCAAATGATCTTACTGTGGGAAGCTTTTTAAGTCTAACTTCCCATATCAAATTATAGATGTTACAATCCTGTATACATTAGGCTAGGTGGTACTTTTCCTAAACCAATGGGTATTATAGAAATGTAATCAAAGTCACAAGAACTGTGTAATTAAAATAATGATGGTGCAAATAATCATGAGGTTCTGCCATTGCTCTCTCTAGACAAATGATCACTCATGGATGAGTATTCAGAATAATCTTACTAGAAGACAGGATGATGCAGCTCAGTGGAAGGAATGCTGCATTGCCGTTAGAAGGGTTGGGTTTTAATTCTCATGTTGACGTTTGCTAATTGCGTGATCTGCAGTATTCTGAACTTACCTAAACTTCAGTTTTCTTATTTGTGAAATGGAAGTTAGTTCACTTATTCTCATTTATTGGATATTTACAGTGCACCAACTACTGTGTTAAACTCTGAGATTGCTGTATTGAACGAACCCTAGTATTTCTGAGTCAAGATAAACACTGAACAGGTATATCTTTTAAAACTCTAAGTATTATAACAATGTAAGGAATTGTGCATTCCTAAAGCAATGTGGAAACGAAAGAGAGAGATTTTCTTTCCAACCTGAAGAACAGCATTTAGAACTGAGTCTTGCCTAGGGAGCCTATGACATGTGGGAGCATATGAAGTGACATCTTCACTAAGCGTTTCCTTCCAGTGAAATTCTGTTAGCTCTGTCAAAGGGCTTTTATTAGCAAGTGGACAAGGTGGTTACTACATCGCAGACTGAAACTCTTTAAATATTTTCCTCATATGTGGGTGCCTTTTGTGTCTAATAGCTTTTTGGCATCTTTCCTCTTGAACTTAATCCTTCAATTTCTTAACTCCTTCCTTTCCTGCCTCTTAGGAATGACAGGAAGAAAAATTATTGTAAAGCAATTGGAATTTATAAGATTCTGTATAACTGCTAGTTAAAATTTTCATTATTTGCAAAGTTTAATTTGTGAAATGAATCTTTCAAACATTAATCCCTTGAAGCAGAAAGGATAAAGAAATTTTGACCCACTATAAATACTGTTCTCTGTGCTGTCTTCCCAAGCCACCTCAGGGTGTGTACATCTTCTTAAAAGCCATTCAGCCAGCCCACAGCTTTTGTCTTTTCAATTTTAATTGCGCAATTTACCTCTTAGCAGTGAAAACCTTTGATTGCCTCCCCCCACTCCCCAAATGCCTTTTATCTCCTCTCTTTCTCCACCATCTCTACAACCATTACACTCCCCTTGGAATCTGCTGGATCCCTAGAAACAGAATTCTCATCTGCCATCACCAGGTACCAGGTGCTACCACATGGAGAGAGCTGCCCTGTCAAAATTGGGAGGTATAAAACTCAAAATGAAGCTTTACAGACTTGCCTGTTATAAATAGATTCTATTTCCATTTTGTTGGTGACAGTACACCAACAAATAAGCAATGTTAATGATCTGAGAACAGCCTGCATTTAAGGTATTCAATCAATCACAGAGAGAAGAAAAACAATGGCATTCGCTCAAAGATTAGATATTTTAGGATGGGAAACTATATTGTATCTGTTTCTTCTTCACTTCAAATATCAGATAGGAGAAAATGGGACAGACTAGGATGCATTTGTTTTGCCAGAGAAATCATATGAGAGAAAAAATAAGTATAACTAAAAAATACCTGACGATTCCAGAAGTAATCAAATTTCTGGTTACTGGGTAAGATAGTAATAAAGGGCATTTATAAAATGTTTAAATAAATTCATTCCCTTAAAATGATAAACAACTTCTCTCTAACTGGGAATTACTGTGTAGCTGATACTTTGCATTTTAATAACATAAAATAAAGTGAGGGTTCTGTCCGATTGCATTATGAAGATATAATACTTTACCACAATTAAGTTTAAATCTTGAACAAATAGAAATGCATTTTCAAGTTTTACACTGGAATTTTCTAGAATATGCCTTTCAGTAGGAGAACATACTTTGTTATTTCTGTGACCTTGGGTAAGTCAATCTCTCTGAACCTTGGCTTTCTTCTCTTGTTGAAAATAGAGAATACTACTTGACCTTGTCTCTCCATATTTTTTAAGGCTAAAAGAGCCAATATAAGAACGAGCATGCTTTTTTTAAAATAGTGATGCACACGTTTGATTCACTGTTAGGTATTTTTACACTTTCTAAGCTCTGCTCCCGTTTAACAGGCTGTCGTTGTCCTTGTCAGCTGGATGTGATCATGTTGCCCTCTAGTGACTGCAGTCCGTAGAAGCCCCAAGGTAGCTATGAGAGAAAAAAAGAAGTTAATGGATTTAAAAGAGGGAAGGGCAGGGAGGCTGACGGTAGTAAATTATGGATATAAACCGACCAAAATAGTAGGACAAATAAGCATCAGCTTACTTTGAGTAAGAAGGCCTGATGTACAAAGTGAAAATAAAGAAAGATAAAGTAATAGAGAGAGAAAAGAGAAGTAAATGACTCTGAAAAGCTCGGTGGCCAGGGAGGCAGGGAAACTGGAACCTATACCCAGCTTTATCAATAATCTGCGTAGGACCTTCGCAAGCCCTGGACTCCATAACCAGCTCGTAACTGGGAAATTAGATCATTAAAATAAAGGTTAACCAAAGTTCATTGCAAGACCAAAATTCTTTGAATCAATGTAAAAAGATGAGAGAAAAGTAGAATAATAAAAATGAGACATGAAAGAGAAAAGATGAAAGGTCTATTGAAAAAACTTTCCAGGGTATTTTTTTAAATGTGTCTGAGGTCACTTCAATATTTCAGGATCTTAATAACAATCAAGTGGCTAAATGATGCAAACAAATTTGAGGATTTTGTTCGTCATATGATTATAGTAACCAAGTATGTCCCGTAGTGTGGTTACTCCTTCACGAGACTCAGCTTGTATGAGATCACATCTTCGGAGACTGAACACCTAGGAACCTCACTGACTAATTTCTGAAGATCTCCTTCTTCTTTGGGAAATTAATCCCTCTTCACTTAGAACTCTCTGAAAATCAAATGATCTTACTGTGGGAAGCTTTTTAAGTCTAACTTCCCATATCAAATTATAGATGTTACAATCCTGTATACATTAGGCTAGGTGGTACTTTTCCTAAACCAATGGGTATTATAGAAATGTAATCAAAGTCACAAGAACTGTGTAATTAAAATAATGATGGTGCAAATAATCATGAGGTTCTGCCATTGCTCTCTCTAGACAAATGATCACTCATGGATGAGTATTCAGAATAATCTTACTAGAAGACAGGATGATGCAGCTCAGTGGAAGGAATGCTGCATTGCCGTTAGAAGGGTTGGGTTTTAATTCTCATGTTGACGTTTGCTAATTGCGTGATCTGCAGTATTCTGAACTTACCTAAACTTCAGTTTTCTTATTTGTGAAATGGAAGTTAGTTCACTTATTCTCATTTATTGGATATTTACAGTGCACCAACTACTGTGTTAAACTCTGAGATTGCTGTATTGAACGAACCCTAGTATTTCTGAGTCAAGATAAACACTGAACAGGTATATCTTTTAAAACTCTAAGTATTATAACAATATAAGGAATTGTGCATTCCTAAAGCAATGTGGAAACGAAAGAGAGAGATTTTCTTTCCAACCTGAAGAACAGCATTTAGAACTGAGTCTTGCCTAGGGAGCCTATGACATGTGGGAGCATATGAAGTGACATCTTCACTAAGCGTTTCCTTCCAGTGAAATTCTGTTAGCTCTGTCAAAGGGCTTTTATTAGCAAGTGGACAAGGTGGTTACTACATCACAGACTGAAACTCTTTAAATATTTTCCTCATATGTGGGTGCCTTTTGTGTCTAATAGCTTTTTGGCATCTTTCCTCACAAATAGGAAGGGAAATGACTCCTGTCATCTCAATGTCACATCTCTCATAACAGGCATCTCTCCTCTTCGGTCCCCGCTCTCCCCAGGAATTCTAAAACTATTTTATGGGGCCACCAGGTGGCAGTTAAGACAAATGGTTTTAGGTTCTCCTCTCCATGACCTTGGGGAAGGCCGGAGGGTTTCTAAGGGAGAAGTAGGCCCTGGGATTTTGTTAACCAATGTCACCATAATAAATTAATTAATTTTAAAAAATACAAAGAAAGAAAAAAAAAGATTAGGAGGCTCTTGCGGGTGTGGGGCCCTAGGCTCTGTGTTTTCACACACAATATACCTTACGCAGTCTTTGCACAACATTTATTAAATGTAGCCATTAAACAGATGAAGATAAAGAACAACAGATAATAAGGCAGCTTCCCTCATGCAGCAAAGCTAGAAAATGCCACAGAGTAAATTAAACCCCAAAAGATGTGGCATCGTGGCAGAGTATCATCCCACTACAGCACAGTGTCTGAAAACTGAAGATCGGGAAAGGGTAAATATATTATTAAAGTGACTTTTTCAAAGGATTTTAAAATTTTTAGATAAATTTGACAGTTAGTACATTTTCTTTTAGATATATCCCACCTCTCGGTCTTCCCACCGTTTTTCTTTCTTTCCAGCTCACATAGATGGTGATTTTTCTCCTTCTGTAGTTTGATTTTATCCTTAGTTTTCAGATTCTATACATCACTTCTCTTTATAAACAAAATCAAGCTTGACGTGAACCCATTCAGGAGCCTGTTGCACTAAAGATCGAAGTTACAGCTCTAGTTTACTTACTGCTTCAGGTGGAGGATCTACATATAAAAGTTCACTGAACTAAAATTAAGAATAGAACATTTAACTTTTTACTCCCTTTTCTATAAAAAGTTGCTAAACATTATAGCTGATATAGCCTACTTTTTCTGTCAATATTTCAGGCTCTTGATGAGAAACAAGTTAAAGCTATTTTTTTTCCCTGCAGACAGCACATATCTATTTTAAACCTAGAACATCTATTACTCAAATTTGGCCTAAAAATATGCCACCAATTCACTATCCATTTTCTGGAGATGGCTATTGGCTTGCTATGTGTGTGTGTTCTAGTTGCTAGGCATTTTGGGTAACTACTATTCTCAGTTTGTGCCTACTTTATTTCAATACATGTTTCAAGATGAAAATTAGAGAATGCTTTAATAGAATATTAAATAGAGAATATTTATATAAATTTATGTAAATACTAAATAGACAGTGCTTTAATGCCTTGTCTTTTTCCGGCATTTGAACTTACCTGGTGGGTAAAATTAGGAACTATTGATTTCTGATTCTACCATTTCTTTCTAAAAATCCTCCAAATCATCACGTGAAACTATTAAGGATAACATTTTGGAAGTCTGTCTTATCTTGGGTGATAAAAAGTGCTTTTTCCATTTTTGGCCCACCCATATTTTCATAAGACATGTCATTTGATTATAAAGATTTTCTGATGCAAGTATCATAGAACAACAAACGTGAAAACTGGAGAAATGTTTCTGCATGCAATTTTTTAGCATCTGGCTGCATTCTGTGGGAAATAAATTTTCCCTATAGAAATGTCAAGTTGTTTTGACTTCACAACAACTGAGGAAAGAAGCTCATAAATGTAGAACAATAACCGAGTAATTAGAGAGTGCCAAGTTTCATTTATTCTCTCCTTATATCACAGCAGAGAAATGTAATGTGCCCTACAAATGTCTATGCAGCAACTCAGAGTCACCTGGCACACTATTTTATTGTTTCAGAAAATAGAATTCTAGGTAAATATTCTGGAATGTGCACAATGTCATTGTTAGTACTTGTGGGGATTTCTGTCAAGGGTTAGAACTTCTTTTCTCCATTTATGCTGGAGTTTTCTTGAACTGAGGCGTTTGGACAAAAGACACACATTGCATGAATTCCAACTGTGGGAGTGTTTCCCTCACAAGACTGTTTTCAAGAGCGAAGTCTGGTGAACATGCTCGTGAGCCTTGTAACATGTCCCAAGCTATGCCGCGGTGCTTAATTCATTCATTAGTCAAAGACTAACACATTCACAGCAACAAATTGCATTATAAGCATTCTTTCTTGATGAATGCATTAGTTTTATTGCAAAAGCAAGAACACCAGTTATATAAAGTAAAAATATACTAAGGGGTATAAAGTTTTTAAAAATTACATAATTTCAGGGATTATTTTAAGGAAAAGCTGGGCACCTAACATTAGAGAGTTTAGTCTCAAACTACACAGGGGAGTTAGAGGTAAGCTATTAGAATACTTGAGAACCAGGCATTTTTGAGCCATGCAGAATGAAGTCAAACATTTCTCTGTTTCTCTGTTTCTTTTTGAATTTATTTTGAGGAGAAGGA
>NW_011888789.1:7612546-7628253 GCF_000151845.1 Pteropus vampyrus
AGCTCTAGTTTACTTACTGCTTCAGGTGGAGGATCTACATATAAAAGTTCACTGAACTAAAATTAAGAATAGAACATTTAACTTTTTACTCCCTTTTCTATAAAAAGTTGCTAAACATTATAGCTGATATAGCCTACTTTTTCTGTCAATATTTCAGGCTCTTGATGACAAACAAGTTAAAGCTATTTTTTTTCCCTGCAGACAGCACATATCTATTTTAAACCTAGAACATCTATTACTCAAATTTGGCCTAAAAATATGCCACCAATTCACTATCCATTTTCTGGAGATGGCTATTGGCTTGCTATGTGTGTGTGTTCTAGTTGCTAGGCATTTTGGGTAACTACTATTCTCAGTTTGTGCCTACTTTATTTCAATACATGTTTCAAGATGAAAATTAGAGAATGCTTTAATAGAATATTAAATAGAGAATATTTATATAAATTTATGTAAATACTAAATAGACAGTGCTTTAATGCCTTGTCTTTTTCCGGCATTTGAACTTACCTGGTGGGTAAAATTAGGAACTATTGATTTCTGATTCTACCATTTCTTTCTAAAAATCCTCCAAATCATCACGTGAAACTATTAAGGATAACATTTTGGAAGTCTGTCTTATCTTGGGTGATAAAAAGTGCTTTTTCCATTTTTGGCCCACCCATATTTTCATAAGACATGTCATTTGATTATAAAGATTTTCTGATGCAAGTATCATAGAACAACAAACGTGAAAACTGGAGAAATGTTTCTGCATGCAATTTTTTAGCATCTGGCTGCATTCTGTGGGAAATAAATTTTCCCTATAGAAATGTCAAGTTGTTTTGACTTCACAACAACTGAGGAAAGAAGCTCATAAATGTAGAACAATAACCGAGTAATTAGAGAGTGCCAAGTTTCATTTATTCTCTCCTTATATCACAGCAGAGAAATGTAATGTGCCCTACAAATGTCTATGCAGCAACTCAGAGTCACCTGGCACACTATTTTATTGTTTCAGAAAATAGAATTCTAGGTAAATATTCTGGAATGTGCACAATGTCATTGTTAGTACTTGTGGGGATTTCTGTCAAGGGTTAGAACTTCTTTTCTCCATTTATGCTGGAGTTTTCTTGAACTGAGGCGTTTGGACAAAAGACACACATTGCATGAATTCCAACTGTGGGAGTGTTTCCCTCACAAGACTGTTTTCAAGAGCGAAGTCTGGTGAACATGCTCGTGAGCCTTGTAACATGTCCCAAGCTATGCCGCGGTGCTTAATTCATTCATTAGTCAAAGACTAACACATTCACAGCAACAAATTGCATTATAAGCATTCTTTCTTGATGAATGCATTAGTTTTATTGCAAAAGCAAGAACACCAGTTATATAAAGTAAAAATATACTAAGGGGTATAAAGTTTTTAAAAATTACATAATTTCAGGGATTATTTTAAGGAAAAGCTGGGCACCTAACATTAGAGAGTTTAGTCTCAAACTACACAGGGGAGTTAGAGGTAAGCTATTAGAATACTTGAGAACCAGGCATTTTTGAGCCATGCAGAATGAAGTCAAACATTTCTCTGTTTCTCTGTTTCTTTTTGAATTTATTTTGAGGAGAAGGAAAGGGGGCGATCCTAGGTCTTGCTTTTCACAGGAGTAAAGGTTAGACTGGACAAGCACCTTGAATCATTAACATCCTATTCCCCAGGAGTGACGGAGCACAAATCCATCAATGGGATATGAGCCAGGACCCTCTCCCCTTGTTTCTGGCCTGTGCTTCTTAGGAATGCGCTGGAACAACCACAGCATTCCTGGTCACCACCATGAGGTGACAAAAAGGAAAAATGAGTGGCAGTGAACCAGAAAAGGTTAGGTCATCTATTTTACCCTAAAAACTGTTTGGAGATAAGAAATTTCTGTAAATTAGCAAGCACATTGGTAAAACAGATACACAAGATGTTAGCAATATTTGGAAGTATAATTTCTCTAAATCTTTATTTCAGTCTCTCTCAGATATTAAGAATTGTATCTTACTTGAAACCCCTATCTCTTGTTTTTCTAACCTGGTATTTTTTTAACTGTAACAATAAAGATATCCTCAAATTTTTACATTATGATTGATGGTGCTTATACTATAATTGCTTGATATTACTTAATACTCGTATTTAGTAATTTTTGTCAAAATCTGAGTAAAGAATAGAGTGGAATGACGTGTACTTACATCAGTGTAAATACATATTAGTGTTATTGCTCTTATTCAAAAAAATAATATTCAAATAAAGTTCACCCTTAACAATTCCATGTAATTAACAGTTAAGTAGCCCCACTGAGGTAGGGTTGAAGTTGATAACTTCTAACGTATTTTATAGTTCTGCTTCTTTTTGGTTCTAATTTTCAATATTAGCATGAATATATGGTTAATTTTAGTGTAAAAATTGATATCCAATTATGATATGACTTTTCAATTTCATGATGGTATTATTCATTACTTTTTTTTTTTAGCTTTTCACTTATGAGTGGGTTTGAGAACACTTCTGTATTTTTGTACATTGTATAGTACTTCAGGTCATTAGATTGACTTTTCTCATTACTCCACTATCAATGACTATAGTATATGTAAACCAAGACTATTATGTCCTAATTTACATTATAGATAATTCAAGTAAATTTTATTACACCCATTTGAAAGAAATAAAAGAGAAGAAAGCTCTCATAATTGAAACACATATAAATATGTTCGTGTGTATGTCATTCGTATTTTATATATACGTGGTATATATACATGCATAACAAGTTAAATTCCCTCTTATCTCTTTAGAAACAAACCAACATCTCCTGTTTGTGAAACCAAAGAGAATTTCCCACCTAAGAAATTCTTACAAAGAAATGTAGGTAAATAATTCAAATTACTGACTCAGACTTAAAACAGTTAGATAGCTCATTCTGCACCAAGAAGCACAGAAAATATCAAGGCAGGCTTGTGCCAACTTGGTGGAAAAACTCTTTCCTTAAAAGCTCATTATTTCAATAGGAAATGCTGCAGTATACCTTGCATCACCAAGCTAATTAGTGCACCGGAAAGACGCATGGTATTTCCTGTTGGCATCCACGAAGTGAGAGAATTGAAAGGCTACTTACCTCTGTTGAGTGCCAAGACCCCAAAATCTCGCAAAGAGGTGAAATAGCACATGCCAAGAAAATATCAACTGCAGGAAGAAGCAAATAATGCAAGGTTTTGTGTCTCTGCTACAAATGTAAATACTATTTACCAGGAGAGTTTCAAATTGACAGCTTTTGGATTGGTGAGGATCTTGTTAGCCTGGGTGCTCATGAGTGGGCAAGATGAACAAGTGAACAACAGTACCATGAGGGGGCCTGGGTGGTGGGAAACTCACCCATTGCTGCTTTAGCTCCAGCAGCGTGAGAATGAGTTAGGGCCAATAGTTTCAAGGCAGTTTCTAGGTTTCCTCCGGCAAAAAGCCAGACAAGGTTATAACAATTACATCACCCTCTGCCAGGTTCTAAAATCTCTTTCTTATAACCTTTCTAAGATCTGTGAAGGACCGTCTGCCCTTGGCCAGCAAGGTTAGAGAAACAGAGTCAATGAGGAAGATGTTGCCAAGAAATTGGCCATGTAATTCCTACTGTGACCGGTTTTGGGTTTGATGCAATACAGGATTCCGTAGACACATTTTTCCCCACTTAGTGGAACACATAGAGTTACTGAGGGAGTAGAGGTAGATGGCAACCCTTATCTTCCAAACACTCATAAATAGCTGTCCTGCTCCAGAAGAGTCTTCAAGACAAAAGTTGCAAGCCTGTCCCTACACGTTCCCCAACCCAAATACGCTGCCCAAAAGCTTTTACAACTTGCTTTTTACTATCTGAACTATACCTAGCAGAAATACATTACTGTTGATCAGGAAACTCTACATGGCTTCAGGAGGCACCTCAGTGAGAATTTAAATCTGATACGTTTCCTTCTAAGATTTAGCTGAGGGCTTTAACTGCAACTATGGGGCATAGAAGAGAGGAAAGGAGTCCTTCTTTTTTAATCTCCAAAGAAAAGTACTGAGGTGGGCTTTGAGGCAGCCAGTGGTTACTGGAAGGTAACAGAAAGGAAGTTGAAGAAAGGGAAATGGTTAAAGGCAAATTTCTCACATCTTGAAATATTATTAATGCCATGTGAGTCTACAACAGAAAGTGTTACCTTCTCTTTCTTCCGTCCTTCCCTACACCTCTCAGGCTGCTGTTCCTAGGACCCAGAACTCTGGAGTGGTGGGGAATAGAGGCTACCCATTGGGGTGGAAGAGATTAGAGAGTGGAGAATTTAGAGAAATTAATCCTGAGAGAAGTAGAATGTTACTAAAATGTTTTGAGCAACGAAAAATCAATAAATTGACTACAGAAACAACAAATGATAGGAAGTTATCCTGAGTCCAATTAAGAACCAGAGGGACTGGATTCATGTCATTATAGTAGAAATAGAAGATAAAACAAGTATTAACAATGTCAAAGATGTTAAATAATAGGATTTTTGATTGATGAAACATAAGAGGTAAAGAAAAAGAAGAAATAAGGCACAACTCTGATGTTTCTTATCTAGGAAACTGGTAATGGAGTAGATCTGTCTAACAAAATAGAACAGTTGGAAGAGGAGACTAATTTGGGGGAGAAAATAACATTTTTAGATATATTGAGTTTATCAAAATGTATGTGTTAAGTCTTAGGGCTCAACCACAGGTTTTGGTACAAATTTATGTATTTTATAGAACACATTATCTTGAAAGAAATACATGTATTTTGTTAAATGGTAGAAACAAGTTAAAAGTTATGTTATGATTCTACTTTAGAGAGAAAAATATGTTTTGTGTATATAAGTAGAAAGGAAGATTTAATGTTATATAGTTTGGGGTGTTAATAAGAATAGTTGTGAATAGTATTATTTTCTTTAGTTTACATTCCTTTACCAAACCTTCCAATTATTCTACCTTGAATGTAATTCTTGGTTTGTAGCAAAACATTTCAAGTAAGTTATTTGTTTTTTTTAATTAATTCAAATTATTCAGGTTGTTCTCATGGCCAAAAAAAAAAAAAAAAAAAAAAAAAAAAAGATAGTTCCAGGAGCATTCATGAAACCCTACAAAGACCTTTGTAGCTCAACAGAATTGCAAGGGTGAAGAGCTTTCTTTTTCTCCAGTGGTTCTGTATGTGGTAGATACTGTGATTATATTTTATGAAAGCAAAATCAGACTATATGGTTCAAAAACAAGACAAATTTTATTTAATCGTACCTAAAACTTTTTGGATAGGACGAGAAGTGTAGAATTGACCCAGTGTGGAGTTGCCTGGGATCTGATTGATGCTTCCGCACAGGGAAAGAAACCTGGCTTCTCAGACTGTGAAGAAAAAGGAGAAAATGACCCATAGCTTTATCTAAGTTGCAGAAAAGGAGTTGGATCTAAGTTGAATTATCAAAAATTCTCATTTTGGGAAAGTTTTATCTGGCCTTGGCCACTAAAAATGGTCTTACCCAAGTTCTATTTTTTTTTATACTTCTGGCTTTTAGTAAGGGTCACATGAAAATGACCATGTCCATCCATATTTTTGCAACATCATGTTTGAAAATTCATACTTTCTAATAAATGTCATTTGGGAATTCTTACATAAAGATCTGTATGATAAATTTCTCGTTTAAATTTTGACCCCAAAAGTTTCAATTCTCCCTCAAAATTATGTTTTCTCTTTATATATTAAAATTATGGGATTTATTACCATTTCTACTTTTTTCTACATGACCAGGTAACTTGAAGTTACTTATAGTACTCATTGATGGTAACTATATTTGCTTCTCTTACATATGTCATGACCTACAAAATTGTGTTTCTATGCACACCACCTCATTGCTTCCATTTATTAACATTGCATACTACCTCAAAGTCCTTTTGGAAAAAACAAGAGTGTACATTATAAATAAATAACAATAATGTTGTACCTCCACATATAAACAAAATATAAAAGTATGCAAAAATATTATGGCAATATCTTGTTAAAGGATAAAGTGATATTCTGTTGCCCACGACTCAAGAGAAAGTTAAACTTCCTAGTGCCCATAACAGCAATAGAACCTACTTATAAGAGTAGCATTTTATTTCGCATGTGTTTCATTAAGAAGATTTTGAAAGATGTTCAAATCTTCATTTTAGTTGCTTAGTTTTGCCATAAACTTCAGTTTTATAAGTATACGTACTGACCTAACTGGGAAGGCGTTAAAACTATAAGAAGGATTTTTGCTTGCAAAAGAAATTCATAAATATAGAATTATCACTGAAATTGGCATGCCAGAGAAAGTGATGAGGATGGTTTGGAAACTTGTGGCAAGACTTAAGGTCACCAAAGATCTTTCTCTTTGTAACTTTGCTACCTTTATACATATTTGCACCCTAATCACTGGCATTTATAGGGCTTAATTTTAACCAAGATAAAAAAAAAAAAACTTAGAATAGGAAAAGCTCTTTAGAGGAATGAAAATCTTTAAAATATTTCCCCAATCCCTAACGAGCTTGGAGAACCTTGTCTTTCATTCTTATTCCCATGTTTGGTCTTCATTAAGTAACTTACTGACACTGGCTAAATACTCTGCAGTTATAAGCCAACTTTTATATATATCATCAGATTTGAATCTCGCAACAATTCCATATATATTATCAAACTCAATCCTTATATCAGTTTGTTGTCTCAGTTTATAACTTAGAAAATTTAGGCTCCATAAGCTAAGAATTGATTTGCCAAAATTCACAACTCTTGATAGTGGTAGATCAAATCTGTTTGGGGGCTCTACATTCTATATTCCTCCCAGTTAATGGAGCAAGACTTTGTAAAAAAGTTCATATCAGCAAAAGGAACAGGAAAATGACTTAGTGATTAAAATATGAGATATGACAGGAAGTGTAGATCACAGTGGAATTTAAATATTGTGGGTCCTAAAAGTGTTGATGATTTTACCCTCTATTAATTGTGAAATAGAATTTGCTCCATATTAATTGCAAAATAAATAGGTAAAAGGGTGTGATTTTGTGCCCAGAGTCATTATTGACCAACTCCATTCTTTGATAATTGTTTTGGCTTTCCGACACAAATTATACTAATTCCCATTCATACAAATTTCCCCTTCTCCATACCCTACCTCTGTTTGATTCTTAACTTCATACAGAGATTCTCACTTAGGTCTCATTTTTCTCTCCTTGACAGGTATGTTGTAAGAATTAATACTCTTAGTACCATTCACGTAGTTGATTCTAATGGGTACTTTACTCCCTGGTTAACCCAATGCCCTGCCAAGGCCTGTGAAGTGGGATAAAAAGAGTTGAAAGATGAAATGTGTCCTTTTTGGTTCTTAATAAAGAACTGGTGACTGAAAGGCAAACAGTCGTGTGTTTTGGAGACCCACTGACAAACTGAAGGTCATGGCTGACAGAGCATCTATACCAGTGATTCTCAAACTTCTAGTTACATAAATAGCACCTGCGTGAGAAAAAAAAGCAAATTCCCAGCTCCCACACACCCCATTATAGTTGATAAGCATAAGATGAGACAAAAAAAGGCTCATTTTAATCAGCTTTTCAGATGATTCTAAATTTAGAGTCACCAACTGTTTGCCCAGGACTGTAGAAATTTTCAGAATGAAAGACTTTCAGTCTTCATTCCAATGCAGGTGTTCAAGGTTTTCCTTTCTAAAGTACTATACTAATTTTGATTTAGTTCCAGGAGTTTGACCCAATTCAGGACAAACAAGGAAAATCCATTTGGTTAATTTGAGGATTAGCAATTCTCCCAAAGTAGACCTTGGCTCACTTACTGAATATCTATAGATGAAGTTCAGATACCTGCATTTTAACAAGATTCACAGGAAAACTAAAGTTTCGTGATCGCTGTCATCAAGTCTCAGAACCAGAGGAGTTTATCTTGAGAACAAATGAAATTATCATACTAGTTTCTTTGAGTGAGACCATGAGTGAAAAGTTGTCTATGATGTTTTTTGAGCTAAGATGCATTTATTCTAAAGTTTCTGAAGCTATCTACTATCAGAATCCTATCTTCCACCACAAGGCTTAAGATGGTTTTGCATTTCATTTTTGTTTTTTAATAAATGAGGTCCTTTTTGTGGTTGAAAGTGCCTTGGCCCACCTGAAAGTTTGTCTCTTTCTTTTTTTTTTTGATTCCAAGGCAGTTCAGCCCTGGAATCAAACCTGAAAAAAAAATAAATAAATAAAATAAAAAGTCATGATGATATTAAAGAAAACCCTGGCCAATTTCTAAATCTCTCTACTTTATTTCATGCTCTCGCCCATTTCTTTCTTTCTATCTGTAAATAATATATCTACTCTAGAAACAGAGGACAAATATCGTAAATATTGAGCAGAGTGGAAAGGAATTTTAACTTCATTACCCTTCCAGTCTAATACAGATGAGCTGGCCGTAAAGCAAAGTGAGTTCTTTTGGTTCATATGCCATGAATTGGAGTGTGGATATTAGGGGCGGAAACAGGCTATTAGATCATCAGTTCACTTTCCTCTCTGAGCAGCAATTAAATTTGTTTCTTTTTCTTAGCCTACTTCTTGCTCAAAAAAGAGAGCATTTCAGCTCCTCCTCAAAGAGAATACAGCCAAACATAGAACACTTCTCTCTTAACATGTGTGGTGATTGAGAAGAGGCAGCAGGAAGGAAATGGAGGAGAGAAGTGGGAATCACAGTTAACCTAAAGGATGACTCTGGCTACTCCCTTCAGCTAATGGGAACAGTTTGGCTGTCAGACACAGCCCTCCGAGAAACAACCGACATCTATTACACGTCCTAAGGATGTGCTCCAACTCTTAGTTTTAAGGTACAACTGACTGAGGGATGATTCTGCTGTTATCACAGTGCAGGATAACAGAGATACACCATGAATTCCATGCCAGGACTCAGAAAGGAATGAGGGCAAACTACAAAAACTAAAAGAAAACCAAAAATGTTAAAAAATGAACAAAGCAAAACAAAACAAACCACGTTTTAACTTTAGCCTTCAGGGATCATCTTAAACTGTTTTCTAAAGTCTCTCAACTCTTCACCTCAGGCACAGGAGATATATATAAGCTACACCAATGATTCCTTGCCTTGAGGGTTTTCTTTCTCTCGAGTATACTTAATTTTTTCCCTTATCTGAGTATTAACTCCGTGTGAAGCTTCCCAAATTTTCTAAGTTCTAGGGAGGGAGCAAAACATTACAAAGCTTAATGAGATTTTGTTAAATGTGTTTTATGAAAGACTTCCCCATGTCCATGTTTTTCTGAGTATTGTGTCAGCACTGTAGGACTAAAACTTGTATCATCTGCTGAAACATTACAGAAACTATAGAATTGCCTTTTTTTATGGGTCCTATTTATTATATTCTTTTACATAGCTTACTTAACTACTTGAGATGTCTTTGTTCTAAAACTTCGTGCGTTTGGGTTTTTTCACTGTCTTTTGGTGGGCTACAAGGACACATGTAAGTAGCTTCTTTTTCTCACTTAAGCAATTTTGAATATACGGTGATTGTGCATTTCAGAGATACGTATGTAAGTCTTCTCTTTTACCAGAGAAGGATTCCATTTTAGTCTATTAAGCAGACAATTGGCCTTGAGTTATGAGTAGATAATTAGATCTGCTTATCACTAAAAATATCAATTGAAACCACAGTTTATGGCTTCTCTCTGCCTCTTTTAGGTTATTGTTATTTGTCTTATGACTTGGACTTGAACTTTTCAGTGGAGTCTATTGACTTTTTGGAACGGCTAACTTTGTTAGTTTATTATTTAAGTCTTTCTCTCTGCATTTATTTCCATTCAAACAACTTATTAACCAAGAACATCTTGGGAAATCTGAGATATACTTCCAGGTAAATATCTGTAGAAAAATAAATACGGTTCAGATCTGCAAACAAATATAGCAGTTGCCAAAATGTGGTTATCTTTTGCAGTCAGCACTGTAGTAGTTTTAATTTGAAAAAATAACATAAAGGCTTCTTGTCAGTTTTTGTGCAAATAGATATCTGATTCAATAGTAGTAAGTAAGGGAGCAAATGTTTATATAATAAACTATGCTTACTCAAAAATTTAAAAACCCTTCAGGGGATTTTCCTCTATCATCAAGGTGTCATTTATTAGAGATACGGGAAGGTCAAGTTTGAAGACTAGTAAGGATGGATATTCTTGACAACAAGGAGAGATAATAACTCCTTAAACAGACTACAGGGCACCATTCTGGGTTGACATATCTATACTCATGGTAATCTTGTACTTATAGAGATGATAAAGTTATCAGTTGTGCTATGTCCACATTTTATGTTTCAGAAACTTACCCTACTTTTTCAAGTTTTCCTTTTAATTAATTAGTGTTTTAAACCTTTAGGTTAAGACAGGAGGTTCTTCTTAAATCTGGTATATAACTCATAATAGCTCTCACAGAAATCACTGAAAGAAATCACTGAACTTGGCAGCCAAAAATGGTGACTAGGCTGAAGACGTGCCTGAATTGAATAGGGACATGCCATTCACACCTTAATGGAGATAACTTCCCACCCAGACACTTGGCAGCTGGAGGAGGAAGACACTGGAAGTTAACACACTTCACTTCTGTTTGTTTTTCCACTTGCTGGTTATGTAGCCAGAAATAAATCTCTGTTCCTTGATTTCTTCACCACACTTAATATGATGAACTATACCAGTGAGGATTTTTTCAGGATATAGTTTAATCTAAAATTTTTATGGAAATGCAAAGTACCTAAAAACACTATACCAGTTTCAAAAAAGATGAATAAAGGGAGGAACAACTCAATCTGATGTTAAAGCTAACTAGATAGCTACAGTTAATGAAGACAGTGTGATATTGGAACAGACCAGAGAATTCAGAAATAAAGCTAAATAAATATGCCTAGCTGAATTATGACAAAGGTACAAAAGTGATTCAGTGGGAAAAAAATGGTGCTGGAGCTATTGGACATCTACAGGCAAAAATTAAATACATACATATATACATACATACATACATACATAGATAAATAACATCTGCTGAATCCTCACATCTTATACAAAAATTGACCCCAAATCAATCACAGATTTCAATATAACATGTAAAACTGTAAAACTTTCAGAAAAGAAACATAAGAGAAAATTATCAAGACCTAGGGCTAGGTGAGGTTTTAGATTTGACGTGAAAATTATGATCCATTAAAGGAAAAACTCATAAATTGGACCTTGCCAAAATTTAAAACTTTTGTTCTGCAAAAAGTATCTTGTCTGGTGGATCTATGCATGTGATAAAATTGCATAGAACTAAACAGAAACATACACACAGATGAATGCATGTAAAACTGGTGAAATCGGAATAAGTTTGGTAGATTGTATAAATGTCAATTCCTTGGTCATGATAGTGAAGCACAGTTTGTCAAGAAGTTAATATTGGGAGAAAGTGAGTGAAAGCTACATCGTACCTCCCTGTACATTTTTTTTCAACTTCCTATGAGTCTATAATTATTTGAAGATAAAAATATTTTTTAAAAAAACAAGAATTATAAAGACCCCTCCAGGTCTTCGGTTTTGTGATTTAACCTATTACATGAGAAAAGCAAGCTTTCATGGCCCACTATTTTCTTCCCATCCAAAGCCTAGTTGAAAAGAAGATGTTAGAAGAAAAGGGTAAGGAAGGGCACCTGACAGCCCAGAAGAGTCTGCAGCCCAATGTTCTTTTACAGCAATAGTAGTGAGCAGAAAATCGAGGAAGGAACCCTGGGGCAATTCAGTGGTTCTGAAACGTTAGCACAAATTAGACTCACCAGAAGGCTTGTTAAAACACAGATTTCTGCTCCCAAGCTCCAGAGTTTCTGAGCAGTAGGTTGGGTGGGGAGATGGTGTTCAAGGCTTTGCATTTCTAGCAAGTTTCTATGTGACGTCAATGCTCATGCTGATGCTGCCGGTCAGAAGACAACACTTTGGAAAATACTGCTGTAGAACATTTGAAAATAGCAGTTTAAAATTCTTCCAAGAAACCTCCAGGTAGAATGTAATGAAATAAATCACTTAAGAATTTCTGTATTTACATCTCTTTATTTGTATAGTTTTTTTTCTTCCTAATGTGTTGGCTGATAAAAATGTTATTTTTGGTTCTTCATCTATGTGGGCTCAAGAGTATGTCATTGAGTTAATTTACAAAGCCTATGGTTGTGCATCTGTCACATTCTCAGAAAATATTATCCCAGAAAAATCTATCAACACAACACATAAGCCTCTACATGTACTGCACAATTGGCATACAAGAGAGTGAAAGTAACCAGTGGAATGCAAAAAAATGATCTATACAGAAGCCTCGAAATGCATTAAAAAGTTAAATCCTATAATAGAATATGGGACTCCATTAGGGGTTCATTTTTATGGGTTTCTTTAATGGGTTTCTAAAATAGAAATGTTTTCCTAGGCAGAGCACTGTAATGATAAGTTGCTCATGCTTTGGAGTCAAACGCCCCATTTTTTTTTCCAGTTTAGCTTTGCTAATTACTAACCGTTTTAATTTATTCAATACAACTAATGTAAGCTCCAGTTTCCCCATGATTGAAAAAATATAATAATGCCTAAATTGCAGTGGTTGTTAGCAGAATTAATATGAATGTATCTAAAACAATTAGCCCATTGCCTGACATTTAGGGTCTGAAGAAATGTTGTGTGATGATGTTTAGAAGGATAGAGATGATGATGATTATCACTAATCTTTTTTGTTGATCATATTTTGGCAGGCATCCTTCAAAACAAATAACAATTATAATCATTACCATTAGTTACTATTTTATTGAGCAATTACTATGTCCCATTCTCTGGGACTTTCTTTTTTTTTCCTTTATATTAAGTCTTTACAACCAGCTTATGAGATGGGTTCTATTCTCATTTGCTATATGAAAAAACTAAAGACTTTAAAAGAGTCTAATATCTTCCTCAAAGTTACCCAATGTATTAGTTTCCTAGGGCTCTGTAACAAAGTGGTACAAAACAGGGTGGCTTGAACAACAGTCCTTTATTCTCTCACAGTTCCATAGTCCAGAAGTCTAAAAGCAACATGTCAGCAGGGTTGATTAATTCTGAGGGCTGTGAGGGAAGGATCTGTCCCAGGCCTCTCTCCTTGGCTTATAGATAGTGGTTCTCCCTGTGTGTTTTCCCTTTATTCATTTTTGTTTTTATATTCAGATTTCCCCTTTGGTGAAGGACACCAATCATACTGAATTAGGGCTCATCCTTAGGAGTTCATTTTAACTCGATCGCCTCTATAAAGACACTATCTCCAAATAAGATCACAGTCTGAGATACTAGGGGTTAGGACTTAACATATATTTTATTGGGGGACAGAATTCAACCCATACAACCAGGTAGTAAATGGTAGAACTAAGATTTGAACGTGACTTCATAGACAGTGCTATGGACTGATTGTTTGTGTCTCCCTGAAATTCCTGTGAAGCCCATAGAGGGTAGAGCCTCTGTGATGGGTTAGTGCCCTTATAGGAAGAAGAGACCAGAACCCACCCTCTCTCTGCCAGGTGAGGAGTCAGCAAGAAGGCAGCCATCTGCAAACCAGGAAAAGGGCTCTTGCCAGACACTGAATTTGCTTATATTTTGATCTTGGGCTTGTCAGCCTCCAGAAGTGTGAGAAATAAATGTTTACTGTTTATCCACCCACTCTGTGGTATTCTGTGATAGCAGCCAGAACTGACTATGACAGGCAATATATTGCCTTGCTTTCTGCCACAGGACTTTAAGGGTATATGAACCTCACAGACAGTACTAGGCAGTCAAATTTATTTGATCCTCATGCCCAACAGACTTGTTATTTCTTCGTATATTGTCCACTCTTTTTATAAGATATATAAAACATAAGAAAACAGATTTTCTGTCTTTGTATTCCACTTGTTGGCAGGATCGCTCTAACAAGTCACGTTCACGTCATTCTGTGGGAACTTTAAAGCTAATGGGAAGTGGTCTCTGTGTGTTCGTTTTTAGAAATTCTTCAGTCCAATATCTAAACCAGTCAAAAGTTATATAAACTAGTTGTTCCTGGCTGATGAGCCAAAGCAGAAACTGAATTTAAGAAGTAGAATGGCACCATCGAAGTCAATATGCACAAGACGACGAGGAGGTTATTTCATTCAGGCTATTGTGGTGAATGAGGGTTGGCTCAAAGAAAAGAAAGGGCATGTGGAGTCTTATAAATATTGGAGAACAAAGATTTCAGGGATTTCTTAAACTGTTGCTGTTTTCCACAAGCACAGTGATTAGATAATGTTCAACATTGTCAGTTTATCTTTTTGTCCAAGATGAATGAATATCCTTCAGCTCCGAAAAACTCAGAGGTGATTATCAGAAACCTCTTGAGTAAGGCTAAGCAGGGACTCATAAATAGTCTCTCAGAATTCTTGTTGGCATTGTCCCTAGAAAATCACTTAAACCATCTGTTGAGAGGTGATGGCAAAAGTCAGTTGTTTTAGAATCCTAAAGATCAAGCTCCTTAAAAGAGAGGTAACTTGAAATAAAAAAGAAATATTAATGTCAAAGTTTATATTAAAGAGACAAAATTTGAACCCTGAGGGTGCTAGCCCAGTGAATTCCAAGATGTTGGTGGAGGAAAATTCTTCAATTAGGTAACACCATTCAATGAGTTTCTTGCAGCTAGGATTCCAATGCTCTCAATAACATTTTAATTCTCATATAAGAGAATGAATGACCTGAGCTTTTCACTAGACTCTGCTAAAGGCCCAGAAAGTGCCTTGTCTTAGGATAAATCTCTCCCTATGCATGATCTGCTGCAGTGGGGAGTCCTTCAAAGTTTTGATATATCAAGTAATTGAACTTCGGTTTGCAAGGTTCTCAGGTCTTAGAGAAAAAGCCAGTTGCAAGGAAACAGAATTCCAACAGGAATCTGGGCAATGAGCTTTTATTTCTTAGTGATGTTGAGTCAAGGAAAGGGAGAAAAATTGGAAATGTTAGTTTGGAAAGTTGTAGCTAGACATTGAAGGAAATTGGAATATTTGAAAATTTGGTAAAGATTGATAATTTGGTCAAAGTAACAGAATCCACTTCAATTTACAGGTAGGTACCAAAACCGGTTTTTCCACAGATAGCAAGGAAGTCATTTAAATCTCTTTAGACAAGTCAGTGTTTGCATATTCATCAGTTACCTGCAATTTATAAAAAGGTTCAAAAGAGTTCAAAGAAAACAAACATGTCTACAATCTGATAAACGGAAATGGTGTGCTATAGTTTTCTATGGAAACAAAAAATTCCTTTCTATAGTCACCTCTTTCTTGATCAAAGATAGTCTCAAAGATCATTTTTGATCACGAAATAAGGCTAGTATCATTTGATTTAGTCTGGTTATTTACAAAGGTGTGGCAAGAATGATAATTTACCACATAGGGCTTCTTATATTTTTTTTCTTCTAGAAGTTTTCATAAGGAATCTCAAATTGCATTTTTATAAGCCTCTTGAGTGTAGAAAGCTAAACCAAGAACTCACCAACAGATTTCACCTGTAGTATCTATTAATTTGGGTGAACTCTTCTCTTCTAGAGATCCCCCAAATATTCCAGGTTTCCTAGGCCTGCCAGAAAGTGACCTTCCACACTCACCTGTAAGGCTGGGAACCCTGTATGCTAGAAATTAGGTCAGTTTTT
>NW_011888789.1:7629543-7645271 GCF_000151845.1 Pteropus vampyrus
AAATATTCCAGGTTTCCTAGGCCTGCCAGAAAGTGACCTTCCACACTCACCTGTAAGGCTGGGAACCCTGTATGCTAGAAATTAGGTCAGTTTTTTCAACAGGGCTCTATAAACATAGCTCCATAGTTGACCCTTAGTTCCTTAAATATGTCTGGTCATATCTGATTAAATAGGTATTATTCTCAAATAAACATTTCAGGCAAGGCCATTGTTGCATACCTACAAATAAACATTTCAGGCAAGGCCATTGTTTTTCATGTGCCTGCTAACAAGGAAGACAGATTCATATTGAATCTATTCAAATTACTATATTGCCATGAAAATAAGAACACTCAATAAGAATTCCTGAATTCTACAACAGTCAGGCATGAAGAAAAAGATACCATTTACAAATGTTTTATTTTTCTTTACAAAAGCATATACTGCTGAATTTTCAAGAGTTACAGATAGCTTAAGAAAAAGAGAAGTCCACTATGTCCAGAAATAGACCATTAAAATATCAACGATATTCCAGAACCAACAGTCATCCCTTATCAGTTCACTCAGTCCTATGTAATTCTTATTCTGCTCCATCATGGCTTAGCAGTCTCATAAATACATCTACTTCTCAAGGGTTCTAGAAATCCTCCTTCAATTCACTGGTATGGTTTCAAAGTTGTTGAAGTAATGCCATCAGAAAGCTCTGCCCCAAATCAAAAGTACCTGCCATAGGCCTTTTCCATGGGGCTCTGAGACAAATCTTTGTTGCTCTGACCTGTAGCTGATTTGCAAGAGCTTTGTCTAATATCAGGCAAAGCAACACCAGGACTTGAATAAAAAGAATTGTATTATAGGTAGCAAAGACACTGACAATTCTCTAGGAACTTCCCACATAGCATACAATTTCTGAATAGTAATGGCATTTTACCCATATAGATTTATTCTAGGGAAGGCTAAGCATTGCTTCTGATTTGACAACGATTCCCATGCAACTCATCAATAGTAACATATCAAATAAACCTAATTGCTTGTAGCATCTCTCTTTTTACAAGGTGTAATAACAAATTCTTTGTGAGTTCCAGGAACCTTTTGGGAAATATCAAAGACAGTTTTAAATGCAAAAGATATTACTTAGGAATCAGTTTTGGGAGGGGAAAATATCTACAGCTGTCTGAAGAATTTAACACCTGATTAAGATAAGATCATAGATTCCTGAGAAATAATACTTGGCTACCTGTTTAACTAAAGTTACAGTAAAAGATTTTGAAAGTAAATACGGATGGTTACATGCTTGCAAAGAATCTGAACTTTTTCAAAAATAAGAAGACCATTCTCTTAAATAATCAAAGACGTTATAAAGTCAACATAAAATACAGGAAATTATTCTAAGACACAGAATTTTTGCCTTCTAGGCAGATTACTCTGAAAGTAAAGAAAAACATTTACAATCTCTTGCTTGGAGTAGAACAATAATCCACGAAAAGTTTGTCTTTTTAACAGAGAGAAAAATAAATTCTACTTTCCATCGTATAGTATTTAATGCTAAAGCTCTTTCTGAAAAATCTTATAAATGAATCTATCAAACCTTAGCCAGCCTTGACTACAACAAATAAAGTCTCTTTTCCATGCTTTCTGCAACTGACTGCATCTATTCAGGTTTTGTCCTCCATGTTAACAAGTAGCCATTGAGGAGAAAGTTATTCTTTTTTTTTTCCTTAACAAAAACACATCCTGCAAATCTTGCATACAAAGTTGTCCCACTCTACCAACAATTAATTCTAGTTGAGTCTCATTCATATATATCGAGTATAATTTTTTTTAGCTACAGTAACTTTTATTTGAAAGAGAAAAAAGGAAGATGGATAATTATGAACTGTCATACATCAGCATTTTGTAGCAGACTAACAGAACTCATGAATACACATCTCACAACTTTTAATAGCTGTTCATGTCCTTTATAGTACAACTTTACAAAGTGGCAAAAAAGAATACATTTATTAACAGACCCAAACATATCTAGCCTCTGTAAACACAAATAAATAAAAAGAAAATGTGTATACACTTAAAATTATGCTTAGTGATAAACTATAGTATTCTATCTTAGATATGATCTAGGTATATAATGAAGATCCATTAATCAGCTCAACTTAGTATCAATCCAGTATTAAGTGAGTCAATTTAATATTAAATGCCTTAACTTTTGGAAATTTTAGAAATAATCACTTTATGTAAATGATTATTTCTAAGCCAATTAGAATAGAGCTTCTTTAAGAGATTTTACAGTATAATTTGCTAATGCTAACCTGAGATAGGGAAGTGTTGCATACTCACACAATGAGAGGTAAAGTCTTTTTTGAATTAAGACACGTCGAAGCAGAGACAGAGAGAGTTTAATTTCAACTCTAAAATTTAAGCCATGAGTGAAGAATAAACACAGAATTAGTGAATTAGAATTAGAGAATTAGAGAAAGACAGTCACTGGTCCATATGAAAGAGCTGTTCATTTCCCTGTGGGTATGAATCTTAATTGATCTGAGCTCAAAATAGATAAACAGGAAAGAGTAACAAACCAAATTCTCATCACTTTTACCGAAGAATGACAAAATCTTTATAAATCATTAATCCATTTATAGAGATCACCAAATCGTCAAATCACAAAACCAAAAAAAAAAAAAAAAAAAAGCTAACACACATACATAGAAAAAACAAATAAAAACTCAAAAGAGGTAAAAATCAAATCCTTGGCTTGCTACCAATGGACAAAAGTCCATATCACAGATCCAGGAGCCGGACTCCTTATTGGGTCCCTGGACCAAGAACAGAACAAAGTGGGTCTCAAGAGGCCTCATTATTTGGCTAGAATGAACAAGAATCTGAATGCAAGAGCCAGTCTATCCAAGTCATGGCACCAAGCTCTTAAAGACAAGATGCGCCAGACAATTAAGGAGATTATTTTATTTAAACTATTGCAATGGGGAGAATATTCAATAACGATGAATGCCTTGAAGGAAGAGAAAAGGGCCTGGGATTTTACAGAGGCAAGTAAACAAGGGAGTCATCTATAAGTCTTATACTAGTCATGAAAAAGGGTGGAGATACGATAGGTCTTATCTTAACATATGAGGGTAGGTGCGTCCTTTGCTGTTAGTCATTTGTCGGAACACAAAAGGCTATAGAGATTTCTTAATAATTGCTGTTTTCCAGCAGCAGAAGACTCAGGTAAAGTTCAACATCTTTAGTGCCTTTTATCTTCTCTTTCTTACCTGTTTCAAACAATCCTCTTTATTGAGGCTATGTGAAACTGTGTTTACTATTCTACTTTCTGATTCCATAAAAATATGACATGAAATATCTAAGTTCCACTGCATTTTAGTAGTTTATTATACAGCATTATCGCAAGGAAGGTTTTAGGCTTTCATTCCAGGAAAACAATGGAGTGAGACCTTTTGGAGATGGGCTAGTATTTGACTAGAGGTAAGGAAGAGGTCTACATAAGCGGGTCACAAACTTTTTGCCATTGAGATCCACAGTCCAAAATGTGCTCTTTATTACCTAAGTGTGTGTTTATTTAACTCCAGGAGTACTTTAATGACTTTCATAACACAAAACTTTACTATATATGACACAGTGTTATTTTCTATCCTCTTTTATTGTGTTATTTTTTAAAGCTGGTAGTGACTCATTAAAATTGATTCCCATTAATGCATTGCAAAGCACAGTTTGGAGTACACTGGCTAGAATATCTTTTTAAATTACTCGTTTTTCACTATAAAAATAATTTAGCAACTATTTCAAAATTTTTACTACTATTATTTTGTAGAGTTTTTAAAATACAAATGTGTTGCTTTCCAGTCTTTTTCCATATAACATGTGTCATATTTTAAATGATCAGTGGTTTCCAGCACTGTATTTGGGCTCTGATGGTGTTTTATCAGATAAAGCTATAATGAAAAATTGGGAGAAATGATGACAATGTAGTTTGCAGACGTGTATAGTCATTCATTTATTCAACAAATATTGGCTGCTCTTTAGAGTCTAAGAATAGTTCTGGGTAATTGGAGATAAACAAAGAAAGGCAGAGTTTCCACCTAGATGAATTTTGCATTCTTATAGAGAAAAAAATTGTCAAATTTCTTTCATTGAAAAATACAGATTTTTTCCTTCTCATATTCCACTTCTTGATAAGATCCTTCTGAGAATGTATGTATATACACATGCCACATGTAATATATTATTATACTATGTTATATCAAAGTGTTAAAGTTTTCTGTCTCTTATGAATAAATAGTGATGGCAGATGATAATTTTATTTGTTTTACTTCACAAATGAATTCGGCAACTTGATGTCAGTCCCCAATTTTTAAAATTGTTATTTTACTATGTTATGAAATCTGAAAGTCTAGAATAAGCTAGATAATTTTTGATTTCCACTCCATCCCTGCATGAAGTGATGATTCACATCTGGCTCTAAATACAAAAAAGAGGGCAGGAAGACCCACACATCCTGAAACACACACCACCACCGACTCGGAGACCAGTGTCTGTTGTCTCACTTCTAAAAGCGATTTGAAAATTAACAGCAAGCTCTGAAATCCACTGTATAAGAAATAGTAACGTTTAGGGTCATTTAGAAGAAAGATTAGTTTAATGAATTTTGGCACCCTTTTTTAAGGCCAAAAACCATGACCATGAGTTAAGTATAACCATATTTTGTCTGGTATTTGATTCAAAAGAGTGATTTAATAGCTATAGTCCAAGAAGTGTTGAAAACTCTAGCCCAGTTTATGATTTCCAATATAGGACACATATAAACAGAATGAGAAATCCAAGAAACAAAATGATGAGTGTGTCGAGCTCTGAAGAAACTTCATTTTAAAACATGGAGCCAAAATTTTATCTCCATTAATACACACTTGCCTCCTACGGGTGGGTTTCCTTGAGGATTTATGCATGAAGGCAAGGGGAGAATTTGACTTAGTCTCTTTGTCTATCATCTCTCCTCCACTCCCATTCTGAAATAACATTCCAAAGTTGGGGGGAAAAGTAAAATATTTGATCCTCCTGCAATAAATAAGAATAATAACTAATCCTTATATTGTAATTGTTATGTGCCAGGGACCATTCCATCCACTTTATGTTTATGAATTCGTCTAATCCTTACAACCCTACAAGATAAGTGCCTTTATCCCCATTTTACAGACAAGAAAACTGAATACAAACAAGTGCAAGCTGAGATCACACAATTATCAAGCTGTAGAGCTAACATTCAAAGCCTGAAGGTCTGGCTGCAGAGTCCAGCTTTTTCACCACTATATTTATCTACTACCTCTTGAGAGAAGAAAGCTTAAAATGGGCAATATATATGTCCAAATGCAAGTGCAAAATGAAATGGAAGTTAGCCCAACAGCTTATTAGTTACCCAATTTGAGTAAGAGATCTGAGAATACTTTGCTCTGGGTTACAGGTTTAGTGGTCCCAGTGGTCCTTCTCCCGAACCTCAATATGGGTAACACAGACACTCTGACATGGGGCTCACCTTCCAGGTTGAAACCACCAAAAGACAAAAACCAAATAAGTTTGAGTTTTGCAGTTAAAAAGAGAAGCACACAATTAGCACCCTCAAAACAATACAAACATACAACTTTTTTTTTTTTTTAAATCAGTGCAGGACTAGCAAATACTAGATATCTGAACATTGGGGAAATATAAGAGGATAGGTAAATGAATTCAGCTTCCCTTTTCCCTAAACTCTCATTTCTGTCAAATGTAAAAGCCTGTAGGTTTTACTCTTGTTGCAGTTTATGTAATAACATTCCAAACTACTTATGTGGACTTCTGTGAGGGTTTTTTTTTTTTCACATATCTCTCCTCTCATCAGCCTCTTGTAATCAGCTTTACACAAGACTTATGTTTCTTTCACTACTTTTTCTTTTCCTTTTATTTTATAAGTTCTGGGACTTGGCTGTCGATTGACTTTTCAACTGGGTAATTAGATAGTTCATAAGCTGCAAACATGTTGTAACACATGTTATACTCATGTGTTCTTCTCTGCCCCAACTTGATAAAATGAGTGATACTGGGACACTATTGTCCCTCATCCTCCCAAACCTGGGTGTGTAACTTTCAACTGCCTGAACTTGTTCATCTGGAAATGGGATTGCTAAAACACCTACATATCCTCACATTGCTGGTTTTAGTATGAAACGTGCACCGGGAAAGAAGCTCACAAGTGAAAAGTTTGAGGTGAGAAGAAGGAAATCTCTCTGAGGCAGAAGTCTTTTAGAAAAACTGAGGTAACAGCCTAGATAACTTTGAAACCATAAGTCGTAACGGAAGTTTATTTCGCTAACTTAACAAATAGTCATAGACAAAATATGCAGCTTTGGAGAAAGTACCTGCTGTCCCAATAATTCCACGCTTCACTTCCGAGCAGGAGCAGCCCATAGAACAAGGTACCAAATGTCTCAGTCCTCAGTTCCTTTGTTCCTGACACTCCACTTCTTCCTAGAGCCCAGTTCTCCTTCTTCAATGCACCGTAGATGAGTCCCTCTTAATTTCTGCGATTAATTCGCATTGGCTTTATGTACCTACTTTACTCCGTTAGTATCTTTCTCAATAACTCTCGGATCTTGAGTCCCCCAGTCCTGCCAGGGCCCTGCCCTGCATCTTTTGCTACGTACCAGAATCATTCAACCATTTGCTACTATACGGTGTAAAACAGTCAGCAAAGGGAAAAATCTCTCAAAGAATCAGCATCGTCTCTATCATTCAGGGAAGCTTTATGTGGCCTCCAGCACCTGCCTCGGGCTGGGTTCTCCCAGATTCCGTCGACCCTGGGTGCTCTCCTTAGCTTTCTGCCCCTCCTGACCTTTATTTCCTGCCTCGTCTCTGCCTTCTCCATTGTCACTAACAATTCAGGTTATGGAAGAAAGAAACTTAATGCTTTTGGCCACCTTAGGATACACTTCATAACTCGGAAAATGGAAATAACACTTCAATATTTTTATACCTAGATATAATTTTTTTTAAAATTTTTATTTTAAAATGATCTTAGACTTGCATTGAAGTTGCAAAGAACACACAGAGTTCCCATATACTCTTCACCCAGCTTTCCCTAATGTTAAAATTTTACGTAAGCATGGTGCATTTGTCAAAACTAGGAAATCAACATCAGTACAATACTATTAACGGAACTTTAGACTTTATTCGAATTTCACTAGTTTTTTCACTATTACCTTTTCCTATTCCTAGATCTAACCCAGGACAGCACGTTACACTGATACATGATGATTTTAAATGGTGTTAAAACAAGACCTCTATCTACGCTCGTGTCACTGTGTGTGTTGTATGTGTATGTGTGTGTCTTTACCTAATATTGCAAATAGAAGGGCTACTAATTCAACATGGAGATTATTCTTTCTGGCCTTTTTAGATAGACACTACTGATGAAGTGGGCAAGGTTTGAATTATCATTAAATATTAAATATCTTTAAGTTTTTACATTTCGACTTTGACTATACACCAGGTTCATCTGACGAATGTTTGTAAAATGCACACGCTTATTCCCCACCCAAGATTTACTGAATAGGAATCTCTTGGGAGTGGGGACCAAATCTGTGCATTTACAACCTCTGCAGTATTGGGCTGTCAAGGCCAGAAAAGATTGACTTAGACATTTCCATTTCAGAAACTAAAATGAACTCTGGATTTTATATCTCCTAACTTGGGACACATGTCTGAGTATAAATATATACATGTCATAATTTGTGATGAATATTAAATGTTTTAATAGCTTTCCCTCATGGAATATTATTTCCCTTACCATTATTATTAAGCCTATCTGGACAAAATGGGCTTCATGCCCCTAGGCCCACAGTGCCCTTAGCATCGTTTAGATACAACCTTGAACCTGAGCTTTGGAGCCACATGGCTTGAGTTCAAGCTGTAGCTCTGTGACTTATGGACTTGAGAAAGTTACAGAACTCCTCTGTAGTTTTTCTCTATCTATAACAGAGGAGAATTATTATTACTAACATGCAAGATTGCTGTGAGCATTAACCACCTGACACTTGGAAGTCTTAGGGTATAGTATTGTTTAATAAGTAGTAGTAACTCTGAAAACCCATAACACCTGGGAAATTAGAATATTTATCAAAACCCCTAAACTGGGCATACACAATACTAAATCCTGTGTCTGTCTTAGTTTCTTGTATAGTTAGGACTGCCTCTTACTAAGAATTTTCAACACAACCTCCAATTAAATAGTTCTTTATGTACAATGAATGTAGAGGAAATCTGACTTGCATTTAGAGAGAAAGGAGACCAAACAACAGCTGAAGTTGTGAAAACAAGTATCAGAAGTAGAATTTATCAGGGTTTTCCATAAAGTACTAGCAGTTCTGTGGCTGATTGCAGCTCTAGAACTATAAACACCTGACTATAGCTCCATCATTTTATATCTCTTCTACAAGACATGTTTCCTTTTGAAAATGTATGTAGGGTTTTTTTTTTTAATTCACTCTGTAAAAAGTAAATATTGTCAAATATTTTATATACTTGTACACCCTTGATTGTAAAGCTCGTTACAAAGAATATTACCTTAAGTTTCAGAGAAACAACTTTGAAACATGGGGGAAAAAGTATGTTTGTCATGTGAATTTGGGGTTCTAAACTAGTAAGCTTTCCTATTTTGTAAATGATTTATTTTATTTTGTGCATTGTTTTTCCTTCTAATCATAAAAAAAAAATACTTAACAATATTTATGAATAGCTTAGTTAATATGCAAATAATAAGCTGACCAAATCCTTCATACGCCAAAACATGAGACAGTTTGCTAAGCTAAGAAGGCCCTTGGCCTTCCCAAAAGATCTCTTTCCAACTCCTTCTCTTCACCCAGTCCCATGTTAAGGAACATCAAGCTCGTACATGACACCCCCTCCCCTAGGCCACTTGTTAATTGGTTCTGTTAATTAGCTACAGAGCCTACTTACAACAGAGCCTTCACATAGATAGGAATATTTATCTGTTTTATTTACAGATATATTCCAATATAGTTCAAGTATCTAGATTAGCACTTGCCACAAAGTAGGTGCTCAGTAAGTATGTATTAAATGACTAAATGAATGAATGACGGACACTGCACTCTACATTGTAAATGCATCATCTCATTGTGTGTAATCCTTATAGCATCCCTATGCTATGAGATAAGTAGTGTTACTATCTTCATGTTACAGACGATAATCTGAGTCAATTAGGAAACTACTCAAGATCACACAGCTCATAAATAGATCACAGGTACTTCACAGCTATGTACTAAACACCATAGAACACGGCCTTCCTTTCTGGCATTCTCAGGATGTGTACTTAGGTATAGGGTATATTCAAAGAAGTTTGGGGAACTGGGAGAATGTAAGAGAAGAAGTTATGATAGAATTTCATTCTCACTACAGGTGCCCCACATCTAGCTACCATTGTCTGACATTCATTTCTTATCGTTTCTTCTCCATCTGTCTTGCCTTGTCTTTCTCAACAAATTTTTTCTTCCCTAAGGCTTTCAAGTTAAATGACTAGTTATTAATGGAAAAGATGTCCTTAAAATCATTAAGCTGTTTTTATGTTCTATTCTCTGAATATGTATTCACTGTTTTTCATTTTTTCCCCCATCCACATACTCACATGACTATGAAGCTTCAAAAAAATCCTGAGATTATCATGGTGGGCCACATATAAATCCCCACTGTCAAATTCTCCAAGCAGCTCTTTCTTAATTCGTCATCAGTCTAGAAATCTAAACTAACACAGAAAATTAAGGGTCTGAAAGATTTATTTCAACTTTCAGACCTCCTCCTTGATCTATGGCTATGTCAACATAGATGGAGAGAAGAGAAGAGCCAAGGGTGTTTAAGAATCCCATAATGTTAGAAGTGGAGGAGGATTTAGAGATCTTTAAACAACCCCCCCCCCTACTCCCCGCCACACACACACACACACACACATTTTACACATAAGAAAACAGAATTTAAAACCAACAATAGAACCCTACTTGCCCGCCTGTTATCTGTCATTCTAGTAATAATGAACTATTGTGGTAAAAAAAAAATTCATATAGATAATAAGTTTATTTTTTATTTTCAAAGGTTGGCATCTTTTACTAATTACTATTTTTCTGAAGTTAGTACAGCCACAGAATAATTCTTGCATAAAAAGAATTTGTCTGATAAATGCCTTAAATTTAATTCAGTAACAATTGATTAGGTATCTGATTACGTGTTTATTTTTAAATACTGGGTGCCATTCCACAGTTGATTTAAAGTAGTCACGAAAATACATACATGTAAAGTTAATGTAACTAACTGAATTTATTTGAAGGAAAATGAGTTAAAAATAAAAATTTAAAAAAAGGAAAGAAAACATTAAAGGCGGAAGAAAGATAAGTACACAGAAACCTAGGCCCTCAAATTCTGGAGGAAGGCCTAAATGTAAATCAAGCTTCCTAGAAAGCAAAGCAAAGAGGGGAAACCTGATTGACTACAAGATTTATAGTTGCTGTAAAATATAAACCAATTTGTTTTGTGTTGTCGACACCGCACAACATTCCATAATAATAAAAACTGGAGAGATGTTTCTTATTTGGATAATTATAGTATACAACTTGCAATGCACTGTGGTAAAACAGAGAAAACGTAAGCTGATGCTTTTGTCACTGGACTTACAATTCACTTGGAAAAGACAAAAAAACAGAGTGTGATGTGAATGAGGATGAAATGAATGCTCTAATAGTGGTTCCAAAATAATATTTTAAGATCACGAAAAAAGGAAGGATGCTGAATGGTGAAATTTGGAAAGATTTCACGGAGAAAGTGTCATATGAATGGGGCCTTGAAGGCTGCCCAGACTTGCAAAGGAAAAGGTTAGGGGAAATACAGGATAAGAGAATCTGGTGGTCAAAAGAACAAATCCTTTTGCTAATAGATTCTTGAAAAATATATGTCTGCACTACCGTGTGACAATGAGGGATTTTTTTCTCCCTCTGACTACTAGAATTGTCATCAATGAACATTAGCTAATCAGCTTTATCAAAGCCACATTTAGTAACTTCAATGATCTTTTAAAATAAAATGTAAGGTACTGTTAAAATGTCTCAGCATAAAAGAAACACTAATATCTCATCCGTATAAGTCTATATGTAACCTTTTAGAAGGAAAGTCTGAACAATGTGTAAATGATAGTTTCACAAAGACAATGGCATGCACTGCTGTTTAGGAATAGAAAGAGGTCCTTGGGTTTTGATTTGAAAACTTTATAAAATATGAAACTAATAACCAAAAAGATTAGTCCCACCAGTGACAGGAGGGAATGCTTACTTTTTGGAAGTGAAGTTACTTTCTGGTCCCTAAGTTAGCATGTAAGCTCTTGCAGTAAGCTTTTTGTAAATGAGGTCTGAGAAGAGTTAATGCAATATCTAACAGGTTAGTCTCAAATTGTTGAAAGGATAGAGCCCATGATGATTTATCCTGACTTTTGATTCTCTTAAAATATTCACGGATGTAGTTTGGATGGTTTAGGGAAGATGGCTCCCCAGGTTTGGGGAGAGGAACATGGAAGAAAGGCTCTGTCTAAAACAGAAAAGGCTGTCAACCCGAGTAAATAAAAAGTAGTAAGAAGCATTACGGTTAAGTGCTTTCTAGAACGTGCAAACATGATAGTGTTTTAGCTAGATAAGATCTTATTGTTAAAAAAAAAAACTAGTATATCTATAGATCTGAAGACCATCACAGCATAACATTCTAGCCCAAAATTAGGGAGAGAATAGTAATTCTTGAAAAGACATTCTTCTCAACAATATACAGAGATGTAAAAGTTGTGTCCCAAAAAATAGTCTGTAAGCTACATTTTGTGATCCCATTGAAAAGGATAGTGTGGTTTGAGCATGGCTATGAGAGCTCAAAATTCATTGCTCTTTGGAGAAGTGAGCTATTTAATGCCACCAAAGATATGGCAATTGAAATAATAAGCTTTCCCTCTAGGCTTAGATGTAGTTGTGCCTTTCAAAATAAGCTCTCATTTACCAAATGCAAAGAAAAAACTGATCTTTCATTAGAGGAACATGGCATATCAAATATGATTAAGAATAAAAATGATACTCCCCCCCAAAATTCGTCCAAACATCTTATTCTAAATGAAGGCCAAGTGCAGCTTTTATGTCACCCATTATCATAAAGGGTCAAGAATCCCCTCAATCCATGTTGCACAGGATTACATAAGAAATATGTATTGCGACAATCTGTTTTGGGTTTTGTTCAGCGTTTGTTTATGGATAATTCAAATAATTTTGTTTATGGATAATTCTGCTTATTTTTTTCCTAATTTCCTAAAATGGGGCTAATGTTCATCCTTTAATCGTGTCACACTTCTCTTTGCATAACGGTTTCATAGAAAAACATGAAGACTATTACTGAGGTATTTTGGAGGGGACAGCTCAAGATCCTTGCTTACTGTGGTGGACAGGCTCTGAAAACTGTCCCTATGATCTCTGATGCTTGGTGTTCATTCTCTCGAGTGAGAACTACCACTTGAAGGGAAGCAGGGAGTTTGAGTTGTTTCTTCCTGATAGAATACTACAATATAGTCCAGATACATGTAGTTACATGTGTGCGATTACTTGATTATATTACATTAAATTTTAGGGTGCGTCTGGCTGGAGTCTTTTCTTTCTTTACTTACTTTGAGGAAACAGTTGGCTATGTTGGAGAACTGTACATGGCTAAGAACTATGAGTGACTTCATTAATAGAGGACAGCCTCCAGATGAGAGCCAGCAAAGGAGTGAATTCTGCCCACAGTAGGAATGAATGACCCTGGAAGCAGATCCTTCCCTAGCTGAGCCTCAAATGAGACTGCAGCCCTAATACCTTGATTGCAACCTTGTGAGACCCTAAGCAAAGGACTCAGTTAAACTGCGTCCAGCCTCCTAAAAGTAACAGCAATTATCAGTCTTGGAAAATAGATTTGTTTCCCAATGATATCTATGGACACTGTGTGGATAGTAATGATTCATGTTGAATTGCTTTATTTTTTTATTTCCTCAGATTCTGGGTATCAAAGATAAATTCAAACTTTCAAGATGCTGATCACCTCTGCTCTTCTCCCCTTTTGTGTGTGCGTGTGTGTGTGGGTGTGTGTGTGTCTATATGTACATGGGTGTGTGTGTGTGTGCATTTACACTTAATTGTGGTACGGGGATTGTTAGAAAGGTTTTTAGTTAACAGAAACTTTACAGAGTAGTTCCTTAGAGGTCAATCTTTAACACTATTTCAGGGCTCCCCAAGGATTCCCTGCTGCAGTTTCTACACACATTGTATCTTGAATTTTAGTTTGTGATACTAGGGATCAATCATCCATCCAACAAGTCTTTTTGGGGTTTGTGATTTGACCAGCCCTGTGCTATGCCCTAAAGTCTTCAAGCCAGCGGGGAGTAAGACATAGCCAGGGCATGGTAGCATTAGAATATCACCTAAACGACAGATCTAAACTACATGTTTGATTAAATAGTCTACAAGACTTGGAGACTGACTTAGCTCACAGAACCATATTCATTATCCAATTACTTGAGAAACTTAAAAAAAATTCACATATTAATTTATCTTTCTTCCCTCTCTCCCTCTTTTCCTCCCTCCTTCTCTTTCTTCCTTCTTTCCTTCTCTTCTTCCTTCCTTTCCCACATATTTATTAAACATGCCTGTTAAGAGTTCTGTTCATGATGACAAAGTAAGTAAATGCTGTGCTTGCCTCCTTCCATGAGTGCATTAAAATTACAACTAAATTATAGAACAATCAATCTGGAGAACCACTGAGGACTAGCTGGACAGAACTTCTATTACTAAAAGTATAAAGAAGAGGCCACATTGAGACTGCGATTCTTTTATTGCACTTTGAGAAAATATGCAATAGATGATAAGTTTTTCTGAAGCTTTTGGAAGAAACTTTCTCAGCATCTCTGATGGGAGAGGAAGAGGTCATAATCATACAGGATGTGATGATGGTGAAAATTTCTTGACTTGTACAGATGTCAACCCTTTTCAGGCAATGGACCGAATGATGTTAAATATGTAAAACAGTATATATGCAAAAGAAACTGATCACCTTTCAGTGGATCCAAATGGACATTCATTTAGTTCTCCCTCAGTTATAATTTAATCCAAAGTACGAGATGAACCATCAAAGGTTTTCCAGGCCTCAACCCAAACCTGCCAGGCTCTAGGAGGAATAAAGGAAACTCGGAGAGCATTGAGAGATTCTGACGATGGACTAGAAAAAATAGCTGTTGGTCATCATCTTCACAACCAAGCTTATGTCATTAAAAAGTCAAAGAACAAGACTGGAGATGAAGAGGTCAATCAGGAATTCATCAGTATTAATGAAAGTGATGCTCATGATTTTGATGACGAATGGCAAAATAAGGTTTTGAAGTACAGACCATAGGGACATGGTGCAATCTAGAAAACACTAAGATACGAAGTGTTGGTTCTGAGAATTCAGGATTCCAAGAACTTAAAAGAAAGAAGAAACCTCATCAAAGCCCAGCCATTGAACATAGAAGATCATCAAATGTTTCTGTGGACAAACACAACATCAAAGGATCACCAGTGAAAATCAACAAGAAATAAATAGCCTTTCATTTAATATGTTTAGTTTTGGTTGTTTAAACAGAGAAAGTAATGGTGCTGAGTAATACACATAAGACTAACCTCTTGTTATTAAGTCAATACTAGACTTAACTTTCTTCTAATATCTCAATTTTCTTGCAGGTACTAGCTTTATATTATTGCGACTTTAGGAATAAGACTTTAATTTTCAACAATATGATAAAGTTGGTAAACATTCTATCAAACTCTTTGTTTTTCCAGTTTTTTTCATATTACCTCTATATTCTTTTACATATTCAAGATTGAATGTAGAACTAGTTCAATCTCATATAATTAGTTATAAGAAAGTGAAATGTAAAAAAATAGTCTCAATTTTAGTAATACTGCACTAGAGTCATATTAACAAAGGTTAAAATTATTTAGCTAAAATTTTATGATGTGTTATGTGACCAACTAGCTTAAAGATTTTTAAAAAGCAAAGCAAAACTATATTAGTACTGTCTTATGAGAAATTAGTTATTATTTTGATAAATAAGATAAAGAATAATCAAATAGTTCATTATTTAAAAAATACCTATTATTGCCATAGTATCATAGATGCTGATATCTTTTAAATACTTGTCCAACACTCCTTTTGTCTCTACTTGTAAATATCTTGTCAAAAATGTAAAAGACTGTCTTCGTGGAAATAAAGGAGTGCAAAGACATGTTTTTAACTAGGCCGACCAGTGCTAGAGATGATAGTTCTAAATTCTAGCAACTATAGATCAAGTCTCCATGTACTAATTCTAAAGTTTATGAATACCTGAGAAATATGAACACTTTCCATTTCATCCTGTTTGTGCTGTCCCCAGGTAGCTGTTTTCCCAGAGGTAATGCTTTTGATCTGCTGTGGTCTCGCATTCTGTCTCACTGTAGCATTGAGCTTCTAGCTCCATGTGGAACAGTGATGGTGTGCAGGCTTCCCTGTGCCTCCCTGTGCTTTCCTATACCTTCTAGAGCCAGGCTCCAGTGGGAACGATGATCTGATGCTGGAATTTCTATGATCAGGTCATGCAGGAAGGGAGAGGAACTATCTGGGTAAAGCCAGTTAAGTTTTTGAAG
>NW_011888789.1:7645321-7663294 GCF_000151845.1 Pteropus vampyrus
GACCAGTGCTAGAGATGATAGTTCTAAATTCTAGCAACTATAGATCAAGTCTCCATGTACTAATTCTAAAGTTTATGAATACCTGAGAAATATGAACACTTTCCATTTCATCCTGTTTGTGCTGTCCCCAGGTAGCTGTTTTCCCAGAGGTAATGCTTTTGATCTGCTGTGGTCTCGCATTCTGTCTCACTGTAGCATTGAGCTTCTAGCTCCATGTGGAACAGTGATGGTGTGCTGGCTTCCCTGTGCCTCCCTGTGCTTTCCTATACCTTCTAGAGCCAGGCTCCAGTGGGAACGATGATCTGATGCTGGAATTTCTATGATCAGGTCATGCAGGAAGGGAGAGGAACTATCTGGGTAAAGCCAGTTAAGTTTTTGAAGTGAAACTAGTGGGAAAAGTGTGAGTTTACTTGGCGAGGCCATAACGTTCTATATAGTCTGCCATGCCAATGGGAAGCGAAAGAAGCAGATTTCCTCTCAACACATCAAATAATTCATTGACTCATTAATTCAAGCAGATAAGTAGAAACAAGTATTTGTTGAGGACCTCTTATTGTTTATTTTACTCATGATGAAGGTTTTTTTTTTTTAACAACAAAATGCATCTTTTGCATGAAGAGCAGTATAATGACCATCGCTTTAGTAGCATATGGAGTAGAAGTTATTACAGTATAATTTATATCCAGAGTCCTTGTTCTTCTATCTCTCACAAATTATTAACATTTGGGGCTTATAAAGAAATGTAACATCTGTTTTTCATACATACATATACACACGTAACAATCTGGAAATATTTTGTGAATACTCATGTTAAACACAAAATCCATCATTATGTTAAATGCCACTGTGATTCTGAAAATTTTAATATACTATGAGACATCAGAGTAAAATAAAGAAAAGATTGCATGTAAATAGAAATGCTAACTGGTCTGATTTGTATGCCCAGTGAATTTAAGGTAATAAGACATTTTATTAAGTTCATCTATTAATAGTGTGTATATAGTGTAAAGTCATGAAGGACCAGTAATAAAAAAATAATAGTAATTATCTAAGCCATCAGGAAGGGCCATCCCATGCTCTGAGCAGAATTACATAGAATATAAGCAACATCACTGTTTTCCTCAGTTTATGTATTTGATTTGCAACTTCTCATTTTTATAGGCCATTAAAATTAAATAAAAAAATACATAAGCTATTTAAAATTAGGAGGTAAGCATACCAGCAGATGATACAAACTCACACAAATACTTAAGACAAAAGTAGGGAAATACAAATTTCATCTTCGAAAAGGGGACATTGTTTGAGAACATATTTTGATAAATGTTACAGAGTGACATTTCAACACATCACCTTGAAATGCCCTCTGCTGTTTCTTTGGGTTTACCAATTTCAACTTAAAGGTCCAAGTTAACTTTGGTCTTAAGCAATAGACAAGAGCCGACTTGCACTGTCCCTCAAAAGCCAATTATATGGGTTTCTTCGTAATACACCTTCAATGACATCCTGTTGGTAGCTTGAAATCGGTCATATTGGGAGCATTTACACCACAGAAATTGGCAAATGCTAGAAATCAATCTACAAATGCTACAAATAAGTATTTATCTCTTCTTTATCTTTTTTTTTTTAAATTGCGATATGGTTGTTAAACATTTATCACCCTAATCTAGTTCCTCGTCAAAGATATTCTGTTTCTCCTTACCCCCTCGATTTTATTTTTCTTCTGGTGCTTCTAAATTAAAGCCAATTGCAGGTCTTTTTGTTTGAGGGTAAGACCAGTTCTAGCTAACTATAAAATAAATGAAATGTGTTTGGGGCTTTTTTCGAAACTTTTTTGCCTTTTTCCCTCTCTTCACAATCTCACTTTTTCTCTTTTCCTTTTTATTCCTACCTCAAAGCCTGGGTCTTTCTAAATCAAAGAAGTTTCCAGAAATGGTATGAAAATATTGGCCATAGGCAAAATATTTTTCTCAAAAGTTAGAAAAGTACAACTAAAGATAGAGATTGCATTTTTACATCAAACCCTGACTAGTTAAGAGTTGATCCATCAAGCATTTTCAAACACGATTAACAATAGATTATTTAAGTGTGATTTCGGAAACAGAAGTTTGAGAACTGAGGGCCTGACCCAATGATATGCAAATTCATAGCTGAGAGGCAGACATAGAAGAGAAGAGACTGGGCACTAACTACCACACAAATCCTCAAAGTGCAGTAAATTCTTTATTATGAAAAAATATCCTTTTGCTGCATGTAAAAATTTGTCAAGCATGTTATTATATTCATTACAAGTCTTTCATTCTTTCATTCAAATGTGGACAAATGGTCCTTAATGTGTTGGAATTTCACACTGGCCGGATCTATGGTATAGCCCGGTGAATCCTCACACCAGGAGTGTGTCACTCAGGGGCACTTGCAGACACCTCTCCTGCACTATGGATCTTTGGGTGGACTTAGCCCCAGTCTGCTCCTGAAAACTCAGAGCCCTCTTGGTTTAGGGGATGGTCAGCACAAATCTCTTCATGTGTGCTCTCATCTGCATTCATGCTCCTAGGGTCTTAGGAGCTTCCTGAGAGCAACGCAGGCTTAAGGAGTATGAGAACAGGTCCCACAAACATCATCAGAACAGGATCCATTCACACAACATGGCCTCCTTCCAGAAAACTAACTGGGCACAGAGGTAGTCTAGGCAATGACATTATTTAAAGGGCTGACTGAAAGGACCTTTTTCTCCCATCAGCCTGCCTTGGTGAGTAAACTTTGGTTTTTCTTTCATTCATTCACTCACTCACTCACTCACTCACTCACTCACTCACTCAGGTTAGAGCATTGTGTTTTCAAGTTTCTAATATTAAACTTTAACTTTTCCTGGAATAGGGACCTATGATCTGAATACTAGCTGGAAAGGTCTTTGTTAGGATCAACTGCACTGGCCAGTGTCAGAAAGCAGGATGCTGAGGGAGTGGTGCACAGACAGGTACACTTCTATATGAGGTGGGTGCAAGGAGACAGCTGAAAGGACACTTACTGTAGAAGATTGTAGTAGACTTAGAGATGGGTGCTGGGCTGCTGGAGGCAAGAGGCTCGGAAGGAGCAATGAGAGTTCACTGAAGGCAGACTTCTGCTTCATAAATTGGCCTGTAACTTACCCTGCCTCTGTGTCCCATGGGGTCGAAATGTCATTATACCTTTTGGACTGTGTTTCAGGGGGTAACTCTTGTTATCTTAGAGATCTGTACCAAGATTAGTGGTTCTCTGTAAAATAAATCAGTGTTTCCTTGTCCAAACTAGAAACATTTATTGGGACTTTTATCAAATTATTTGGTGGGAGAAAAGGTTGATAAGCACACTTTCGATTGAAAGGAAGCATATTTTTCAAAGTTCAGAGGGCTAGAGAGTTGCATTTTGATTGACAAAATAATGAACCTGTTGATAGAGTCCAGAATAAGTTGGCTGAATTTGCGTTTGTTTCTCCATAAATTTGCCAAAGTCAGAAGAGAAAATCCATAGGGGCAGAATGATAAACCCTTTGATTAAGCATGTTATCGGCCTGGTTGTGGCCAAATCCCCCCTTCATATATATGCATGCACACATCCTCTGCTATGAGTTGCATATGTGCTTTGTGGTTGTGGGGCAGATTTAGATTTGTTTTTCTTTCTGTCTTTACTAGTCCCAAAACTCATCATTTAAAGTTTTTGGAAGCAATTTAGAAATGCTTTGAGGTTCTCAACCCCCTCCCATCTTTTGGAATACTTGCAGTTATTTTTTTCTGGCACAAAAACAATTAAAAAAAAAAAAAAGAACAAAAATGCCAGGATATCTTCCAAAGAGAGACATAAAGGTGCCGTCTACTTTACTTGTAAACCACCATGACTTGTTTATTCTTACCTGCTGTTACTAGAAGTTATTTATTATTAAAAAAGAAAAAGCAGAAGGCACATTTTCGGGAAGGGGGTGTGTTGGTGACCTAAACTGAGAGCATCACTGTGTAATTGCAGAGAACAGTTGCTTTTGTTTGCTCAGTGTTTAATTAAAGCAAGGTTTGAGAGATTTAAGAGTCAGGTGGTAACTTTGAGTCCTTGTAAACATTTTTTTTAAAGCGGTATCTTGAGATGCAATGCAAATTGATTTTAAAGTCCTAATTATTACTGTTTGTTTTTTAAAATTAGTAATTATGAGAACATTGCTTTTTAAGTAATTTAGGAACCCGAAATGGGGGAGAAAAACTCTTTAAAGATTGATGTTTTTCAGAGTTACAGAATTATGTTGGATTTGTTGTCTAATAAACTTGTTTACATTGGCATTTTTCTAAAATGTGAAAGGTAACGCATGGTTTATATCTAAAGTCATCTTCTGTCTACAGAGCAATGCCCAGTCCTAACTGATAGCTTTGTGAGAAAATTAAGCGTTATTCCTCCAAAATTGAGGGGATTAATGTCTCAATTCTTCTTTTACAATACACTTGAACACCAAATGCTTACAATTTGTTTACATGGCTGGGAAAAAAAATAGAGGGAGAAAAAAATCATTCCCAAGCAGTAAACCTGAATAAGGATGGTGATAATGAATCACTTGATAATCCCTTCGTCTTTCACTAACTAAAATAAATATGGGGTTCAAGAGCACCTTGCTGAGTGCTATACTCTGCTTTCCTCTCCATACAGTTCTTTTCATTGTCGCTCACAAACTTTCACAGACATGTGGTGTGTCTCTTCACCTCTTCTTATAACTGGCTTCATCCTCAACACGCCCATGCTTTGCATGAAAAGTTTGCATTTAAATTGAGAGTTTAGGGTGAGTGTGGGGTGGGTGAGAGATTTTTTTTCTCTCTAATGGTTCTCTAGGCTACATGGTTTCAGAAGACCCAAGAATAGTTTTGAGCAAAATGTTTTTATACACAAATTGTTCTTCAACTCTGTACTCTCATAATCTGCTCTTGAGACTTTGTTGTTGTTGTTGTTTTTTGTTCCCATTAACATTCAAACATAGCTTTGATAGGGCAAGAAAGTGAAAGATTTCTAATGATTCAGCCTGCTACACATTTTATTCTGCTCCTTTTCTCACATTGCGTGCTGGTCTTTCCCCGGCCACCTGACTCTTCAGTTTTCCCATCTTCCCCATCTCAAACCCAATTTAAATAACCACAGGCAGCCAAACAAAACATGCCCATCTGCTCCAGATGTGTCAAATGAAGTTCTCCTATTTTAATTTTTTTTCCAGACAAATCCTCCAGCAAATGTATAAACAGGTTGCTTTTTAGAAGTAGTAAAGATTAGTCTTTCGCTGGAAAGAAAAAATCCATGCATTTTGGAAACATTGGCCATTTTCTCTTTAAAAAAAAAAAGTCATCTAAATAAAATGCACAGCTCGTCCTCCAGTGTGCCAGAAGGGGAGAGGCAGCTCCGGTCTCTGTTCCTGTAGGCTCTGCTTGATCTGGGCTTATCTTCTGACTGAGCAGAGAATCTATCTCACAGCCAGATGCTTGCCTTTGGTCCCAATTCTTTTCTGGGTATCTTCGAAGAGAACATCACATGATGTCAGACAAGGTAGCCAGGCTGGTGTCAGTGATCAGAAGAACACTAGCCTCTGTGTTCTCATGGGGTCCCCTTTTTATCCAGGCAGTATGTTTCATGAGACTGTACAATCCAGTGTTACCCATTTGGTCAACAGTGATTTCCTAACAACCGACTTTGTAGCAGGAACTGTTCTAGGGTCTGGGGATTCAGCAGTAAGCAAATTCATACAAAGTCCTTGTTATTATGAACCTGGAGACAGATAATAAGAATATACACTGATGGCAGGTGGAGAGGAGCGCTTTGAATTAAAATGAGGCAGGTTCCATGGATGGGAAGTGACCTGGGCAGGACAGGGTTGGGAGCTCCGGAGGGCATTTTAGCAACATGGGCAGGGGAGCCTCTCAAGTGAGGTGACAGTAGAGCAGGTACCTGAAGGAAATGAGAGAGTGTGTGGAAAAGCAAAAAGCCTTGGCCTAGAACATGGTTGGCAAGTTGAGTGTCTCCAAGAGCCCCAGCTAGCTACAGAAGAGTGAGCAAAGGGGACGAAGGGAAGAAGTGGGAGGTGAGATTCTGAGATAGGAGAAGTGACTGCAGGTCTGAACTTCTCAAATTCCATTGTATGCACATATCACCTGAGGACATTGTTAAAATGCAGACCCTGATGGCAGACTCTGACTCAGTAGGTCTGGGCCAGGCCCGGAGTCTACATTTCTTACACCATTCTACATTTCTAACACCGTTCCCAGATGATGCCCTCTCACTGCTTGGTCCCCAGGCCATGGTTTGAGTAGCAAGGATTTAGGCCTTTACTCTGAGGAATTCTGCCTTTATTCTGAGGAAATAGGAAGCCTTGGAGACTTTTGAATAGAAGGGAAGTGGGATCTGTCTTGTTTTCAAGGAGCCACTCTGGCTGCTCTGTAGAAAATGAAGCAAGGGAGAAGTAAGAGGCCTGCCAGGAGGTGATGGGAGTCGTCCAGGTGAGGCGTAACTGTGTGGGACCGAGTAATGCTTAGGTGGAACAGCCACACCCAGCACCACTTCAAATGAATATGGATTGGCTCTGCTGGCCAGGCGCAAACACACGTACGGGTGTGAACCTATGGTTTTGCAGAATCCTGCAAGCCAAAGGCTGTTTGATGATTTAGTGAAAATCACGTCTGAGATGCTTGATTCCGGGAACCTCATCTGCCTCATTCCTGAATTTAATTTCCATTCCTGACACATGTGTTACTATTGAACTAAATGCGAAGTCGTCGTGTCCTGTCACTGTAATGTGTGTACACTATTGCAGTTGAGGTATTTTTATCCATCTTCAAAATAGTAAGTGTGACTTCTGCTTGCGTTACAACATGACACATTAAGCTAAAAGAGTACCTATTTAATTTTTTAAACCTTAATTTTGTGTACTTAAATTTAAGGTAAGATATTTGACTCTAAGTTCGTCTCAGGACAAGAAACTTCACTTGGAAGAAAAATTTATATCAATTCAGTGGCATATTGTTGTAATGGGATCGCCTCGTTCAGTTCGTATTCTCCAGCTGAGTTATTTTCTTAATGATCACATATAGTTTAAACCATTTGTTTTTCCCTTTCCTCTGATTTTATAATTTTCCTAAGAAACCTTTCCAAATTTCTTTAAATTCCCCTGGTCTAATGTTTCTCAACTAGAAGCAATTCCCCACCCCCCCAAGGGACTTTTGGCAATTTGCAAGACATTTTTAATTGTCAGGACTTGGGAGGGTACTACTGGAACCTAATTGGTAGGGGTCAGGGGTGCTACTAATCACCCTACATGCACAGGGCGGCCCCCACAACATAAAGTTATTCAGTCCAAAATGTCAATAGTGCCAAGTTTGAGAGACCCTGCCTCTCCGTTAACCATATGAACCTCCAACTACAGAAAATGTAATCCATCAAAACCCCCAGCGGCTGTGCTCTGAGCTCCATCACAGCGTTTACACTGAGCCATCCCCTCCCACAGGCTCTTCCAACTATTACTGCATACGGCAGGGGTACTAAAACCAGCTCCTTTCTGGGGCACAAGCAGTTCCCCTAAGGGCAGCTTTGGCCCCAGGATTCCCCAACACTCTTGCCAAACCTTGCTTATTTAGCACAGCAGTGTAAGGGCTTCCACTGAATTTCCTTCCTTCCCTCTCTCCTCTGCTATTATCAGACGAGCATCGTAGTGTGAAGCTCTCCAGGCCTTTTCCAGCTCCCTCCCAATTTTCTCTCAAGACATTTTTCCTAATAAAATCCTTGCACATTTTTCCCATTTTAGAGCCTGCTTCTCAGAGGTCTTGGATGAATGTATCATTGCATTCAGTAATAGAGAATAATGAATTTATGAACATTCCTCATTGTAGTAAGGGGTACTAATGTTCTAATACACAGAAATAAGAACTTAACTAGTAAATTGTTAATAACAGCAACAGAATAAGTAAATGAGTGAAAGAAATATTTAGGAAGAAATTGAGAAAACTCGATTATTCAAGAAAACAAACAAACAAAAAAAGAGTTAGCTATTGTTCATGTATTTAAAACCCAATTCAGCCCTCATCTGAAGCAACTAAAATTAGGAACCAGAGTTAAGCCCCCCACTCCTGCTCACTTTTGCAAATCTGGACTGGTTCCAGACACAGTCATGAGGTCATCATTTCTGATTAGAGGACTAATTTCCATTCTTGGATGTCTAAGACAAACATCTTACCATCTCAGAAAAGCCTGTCTGTATTTGCTACCATAACAAGTGTGATCTTCCCATAGTCTTTAGTCAGGAAGAGTCCCATGTGTAGACACATCACCACAGACCACTCAGAGCCACTGGATCAGTCTGTCTACCTTCTACTGGCTTCTGTGACACTCACCACTCTGTGTAGATTTTTCCCAGTCAACAATTGCTCTCCGTGGGTTGCCAAGCTCCATCCTGCTTCCTGGGGATACATGAGTCCCTCCTTGGTTGGGCATGCTCCTCAGCCACCCCACACCATGCAGGTGGCAGCTGAATCAGTGGTTCCGGGACTCACAGGTCTTGATCTGGGCTCTGTTATGAACTTTAGCCAGAAAAGTACTCAGGTCTTATTCCTCACTCATATGAGACAGTGTTTTCTTTGGATTAAACCTGTTTTTACAACTTTTGGCAGTTATTTGTTGATGGATAAAATGTCAATTCTCTTCCTTAAATTAACATGATGCCGCTTCTGAAGCATGCTCTTCCTATTCCAAATCGGCAAACTTTAAGAAGCCCAGGAGATGGCCCAACTTTATTTTGATGCTTTCAGGAACAGGGCTGGACTAATGCAGAGCTACATTTGTGTTGTTAGCTTCTTTGAGGAAGATCCTGCAAGAGAGCCTGACATTTTGTAATGCCTTATTGTGCCGAGCTTTGTGCAAGTCACATTTCATGCAATAACTCATTTCATTCCTACAAGGATCCTGTGGCATGGGTATTTATTGTTTCCATTTTATTGATAAAGAAACTGAGGCTTAGAAAGTTTAAGTGACTTGCTCAACATAACAGTGTTAATAAGTGGCAGAGGAATAATTTTAGTACACCTATTCAAATTCCAAAAGTCCTTGGTATTTGTAGGTTATATTGTAGGTAATACCAGTTTCTAGCAGTCAGTCTCAGTACCCAGATCTGCCATTTGACTCTTATGTTTTACTGATTGATATATAAAGTGGTAAAGCTAAGAAACCTTCTACTGGAAGCAAGTCTTCAGTTAGGCACACAGGTAACTGACAGTCCTCCCTAACACTACAAGCCAGTGCCAGCTACCTGACAACAGAAGCAAGACTGTTAGGGTGGCACCCAAGCTTCTGGCTGCACTGAAGAGGTTGGGAATCAAATCAATATCATCAGTCACCGCATTGCATCAAAGTTCAACATTTACTTGAAGTAGGTGCTCAGTAAACACTGACAAATACCTGAGTGAATAAATGAATGAACAAACAAGTATTTGTCTGTAAAAGTCCCAGGGTTTTAGAGTCAAACGAGAGTCTGAAACTCATCTAATTCAAACTTTTGCGGGATCTCCACCAACTGGTTTTCTAAATTCTTTCTGGCACTTCTTTTGGCAGGGAATATACACACTTCATGAGGGTGTTTGAAGCTTCTGGCTGTTCAAAGGAAGCTCTGGTCAAGTGAGATCTTTGAAATAAAATTTCGAGCATCTAAAAAATAAGTGGGTATTACCATATATGATGGCTTATCAACTTAGAGGTTTTGTTACTTCAAAATTTTTGATCAACTTGAAACATTATGCTAAGTGAAATGAGCTACACATAAAAGGGCAGAAATTGTGTGAAAAGGGTAGTCAGATTCACAAAGACAGAAAGTAGAAGGATGGTTCTTAGGGACTAGGGTGAGATAGAACAGGGAGTTATTGTTTAATATATGTGAAGATTCAGTTTGGGATGATGAAAATGTTCTGAGGATGGATAGTGATGATGGTCGCACAACAATGTGAATGTACTTAATGCCACTGAACTGCACACTTAAAAATGGTTAAGATAGTAAATTTTGTGTATGTTTTATTACGATGACAAACATAACTGATTTAAAACAATTACATATAAACCTGTCTAAGAAATGTTTAAGTCATTCATTTCAGATGTGCAATGAAAGCTTATATAAATCAAAATTAGTTCAAGGATGTTCTGAGGCTTTAAGGTGGAAGTTAAGGAAAACAACATTCTTTTCTGAAAACTTATTCCATTCTTAGTTAAATTTTAACTTAATAGAGTGAGGATCATGCTATAGAAATTATGAAAGTCTTGAAAACTTTGAGATGGAATGTAGCTGGGCACAAGGTGCTAATAGCATGGTGCTCTTGTGCCCCCAGTGGACAGAATATACAACCTGAACAATGTAGAAACATGGCCTTGGCTGGACAGTACGTGTGTCACCTATCCCCATTCTTGCTTCTCTCTCAATTTGAGTTTCAAAAGAAGCCATCTACTTATAGTTACTTGGGACCTTCCACTCCAAATATGAAGAGCATGTTTTTTTTCCCTCTCAGATCCAGACTAAACTAGTTGACTGGCTGAGGGCCAAAAGAAGGGGTGTATGCTCTCTTTATTAAGCCAGATTTACTGTCCGCCTTCAATAAGTGGTTCAACATGCCTGTGTGACATGCTTTCCATCCTGCGATGGTTCCTGCTGGCAAAGCATGTGGTCGGCTTCCTGGTGAGCTAATTTTCTCTAATTGTTTGCAATGAGATGTGGGAAGCAGGAAAGTGGGTGTCTTGCTCAGGGCCGCTGGTCTCTTTAGATTCACCAAGCCATGGAAGTAGCTTTCATGATCAAGGTTTTGTTTTGGAAGTTCGGATGGGACAGTCAGGTCACACATCCTGGGATTTCAGGATTTTCAGCAGGTTGCTTGACTCTTAAAGATCTGACCCACCTGAACTGTAAAGATTTTCCTTGTTGTTGTTATGATTTTTGAAGGGACTTTATTTCTTATTATAAGAATAATTCATACTCATTATTTTAAAAAATAGGTAAATAAAAAGTTAAAAAGAAAACTAAAACCACCCTCTAACCTATTAATCTAGGAAGATCGTTATTGAATTTTTGATACATTCTATTTTATTTTTAAATAAATCACCTTAAAATATCATACATATAGATTTATATATTACTTAACTTTTTTAACATCATATCAAAACATTATTTTTGATGGCTATGTAGAATATCATTGCCTAGATGTGCATTTTGTAGTAAATATATGTTGTTTTGATCATAAATGATGTGTCCAAGACATATACCAATCTCTGTTCTTACTTCTGACATGATTTTAGGATTAAGACCTAGAAGAAATACTGGGCTAATGGATATATGAATTTTGAAGATGTTTAAACTTTTTTATTTTATTTCCTAATCTTTTATAAATACCTTTGGAAAGCAAGTTTATCCTAAATTTTTCTACTGAGATTAGGGCATTATATGTTGTATCTAATACATAAACTAGTAAATGTTGAGGGATTAATTCATTAGTTCAGTTTTCACCAAAGGCAGGGTAGAGATAAATTAATTAGGGTAAAGGACAAGTAGGCTTTTTGTTTATTTAAAGGAGAACATGGGTAGGATGTATCCAAAGCTAGAATGGAATATAGCCCAACCATACACTAAAATATATTTGGGGCCCAAACCTATTAGCCATCAAAAGCAGTATAAACGCTAGAAGATTTTGAGGGGATTTTGAAAGAAAGAGGAGCATGGTGGATGAAAGGATAGAGGAAGATAGAGACAACTTTTTTGTCTATTAGAGATTCTTTAGGGTCTGGCCCAACTGATATATTTATGTCATTGTTATATTAGCACTTCGTAAGGTGTTGGCTTTCCAGTCATCTGGCTCTTCATTCAACTTTTTTAAATAATCTGAGTTCAAGTGAATACAGTCAGGCTTTGTTGGTGACACACTCATCATGGGTTCCCCAAATCCATCCTTGGGAAAGCTTCCATCAAAGAGTGCCTATGTCCTATTTCCTTGAAGGCAAAAAAAAAAAAAAAAAGAGTTGCTATGTTTTGTTTTTTATGAAGCAGGGAGATCGCCAAAATTGTTCTGCTCAGTCCCCATGTGACAAAGGCTGAAAAAAAAAAAAAAAAAAAGAGTTGCTATGTTTTGTTTTTTATGAAGCAGGGAGATCGCCAAAATTGTTCTGCTCAGTCCCCATGTGACAAAGGCTGTGTGGAAGACCTTGGGCTTGAAAGTTTCAATTTCACACAAAGGTACTAGTTCTAGAGCATCTCTTGAGCCACTGTATGTCTAAGGTATATGCTGAGCTTCTCAACACCCCTGGGACTCAATAAAATGTTACATAACTGGCATGCTTTGGAAAAGACTTAGTTTTGGTGGTGGATGTCATTTTTCTTGACACCAGAAGCACTTCCACAAACAGTAGCCATTAGTCCTCCTTGTCAGAAATCAGAAATACTGACTGACTCCAAGTTCAGTTTGTACCACTGGTTCTGTGAAATGACTGCCTGAATACTCTTCAGTCTCTCTATGCCTGAGATTTGGTTAGATTCCCTGTCTAGAAATCAATTATAAAATGTATAACCTTAGAGCATTATGAAATCAGGTATTCTAAAATGGAAGGGACCTTAGAGATCATTTAGCCCAAACAAATCACGCATTTTACAGATGGGGAAACTAAAGTGCAGAGAGGTGAAGCTTGCTCAAGGTCAGTTGATACACTTGTGGTAGAGACAGGTAAGTACTCATAGAGATCTTTCCACTATATCATAGAATTCTGTAAAGTCATTCACAGTGATAAACTACAAAGCTCATAGAGCAAGATGAAGACATGAAATGACAGGACTAGACTGACACTCAGCAGTTATCTGGTCGTCCAAATGTCCAGGGAACTTGGCCAATGTTACACAACTATTGATGGTAGAACAAGGACAGAAATATACTTCTCTTGACTTCAAATCCAGTTCTCTTTTCCCAGTACTACACTGTGAAACTTCAAAAAGCACATTATCTCCAGGATTGTCTGGGATTGGGCAATTAAAATGTTATTTTTAGTTTCATATCTACTGGGGGTAGAGGGTGCTGATTTTTATTTCATGTGTGTACTTGAGACTTTGTGATGAGGTTCTGTATGCCTCACTATAGGTGGTGTTTTTATTGTTATCATGTTGTCTTCCTATAAAGAGAGTTTTTATAGTGAACCAGAAAGTTGTCTGGTTTATTGCTATAATTGTAGGCAGCAGAGAATATGGTGTGTGGCTTCTAAACAGATGCTGGCTGCTCTTTAAGTTCAATGAGGTGAAAAAAAGGCAAGTTAATTGACTGCAGACTTATGCAGAAGGGCTCTCAGCCCAGCCATAAGTTCTTTTGGAATGTGAGTGCTTGCAAGGTGGCCATAACGCTCTCATAAGCACTGTACCATTAAAAAGCTACTACTACTTGCTCCTTGAGGATTCTGTGTCAGATCATCGGTAATTTTGGGAGATTCTTCTGAATGTTATGTGTAGTAGGATAGATGTGAGTAAACAAGGTGTCTCTACTTAGTCATGGTATTCCAATTGGTTTGTTGAGTTTTATTGGTTAGATATTGCTGTATAACACACTATCTCAAAACTCAGTGGTGTGAAATAATGAGCATTTATTATTGCTCCCAAGACTGTGGGTCAGCTGGGTGGATCTGCTGATCTGGACCAGGCTTGGCTGATCTTGGACAGGCTCTCCCATGCCTCTGTAGTCAACTGGCAGGTCACTAGGGATTGGATGTTCTAGGATGCTGCACATATATGTGGTTATTGGCTGGCACCCATGTCAGATCACTGGAACCTCTGAATGTTACCTTATATGGTAAAAGGTGTGATTAAGTTATGGATCTTGAGAGGAAACACTTATTCTGGATTACTCAGGTGGACCCTAATGCCATCACATTATCCTTAGATGAGAGAGAGGGGGAATTTTGAGACAGACACACGGAGGACAAGGCAATGTGAAAACAGTGCCGAAAGGAGTAATATGGCCACACGCCAAGCAATGCCAGGAACTGGAGGAGGCAAGGAAGAGATTCTCCCTTAGAGCTTACACAGAGACAGAGTGTGACCCTGCCAAAACCTTGATTTCAGACTTCTGCCCTCCAGACATGTAAGGGGATATATTTCTATTGTTTCAAACCACCAAGTTTGTGGTAATTTGTTATAGTAGTACTATATAGGATACTAGTACAGACAGTAAGTTTATAAAAATTAAAAGTTAAGACATATTTAAGACTTTGATATTGTTACTTGTTTGATTTCTAAGAAAGGGTATTTTAGTCAATTGTGTGAATATTCTAAACTAATAATAAAGATTTTTTTAATGTGTTCCAGTAGTCATATTGCAAACAGCTGTCAGTTTTAATTAATTAGAAAACTAGAGTCTTCTCATGATTTATAAAAGAGAAAAAAACATGTTGTATTATCTCCAAAAGTCCTAAAAATCTAACTTATCAATATACACCTTACCCATTGCTGTTTTAAAACAGCTTTTTTTCACATCTAGATTCCAACCCCGTGTAGAAGTAAATATTGTTGGCATCCTAGTCTTATCACTTGGTCAGAATTGGAAACGTTTCCAGTGACTACCAGTTGCACACATCATTATCCACTCATAATTGGTTGTTTAATCTGAAAGGAGCAAGTTCTGCTCCATCACCTAACATCTGTTCACTTTACTCCCAGCTCTATTCAACCAAATCCAATTATTTTCAGGAGAGGCTTGTGGTAGACTTGTACCATTTAAGAATAATTTCAATTTCTTTGTGGAGCCTTAATTCTTCCTTCTTCTCATAACTGCTATGTTTTCTAATAGTAAATGGAATTATGTGGGTTTTTTTTTCTTTTGAACCTGTGCTTGTTTCCAAAATAACAAGAAGAGGAACTAAAGATTTATTTATGTTTGAAGTCATTTAATGCCTCAAAATATATCTTGAACACTAAAAATATTAACATTCCCAAACAAAAACCTACTCATAAGAACTCTTTAACAATTCTGAGAGTAATGGATTATTTACAGTCCTTAATTTGCTAGTGTTATTAGTAAGCATCATTTTTAATTCCCAGTTGTATTGAAACCATTTAAAATGTTACTTTACTTTGATTTGGGTAGTGAAAAAATTATCCAGTGTTATTTAGGGGTCATGTAGTTTCCAATTTAAGACAAGATTTTCAGCAAAGATGGTTAAACTTTGATGAGCCTTTAAATTATTTGCAAAAATTCTCCAAATTATGCAATGATTTCTTTCTTGAACATACAAAATTTTCCAGAATAGAACATCTCACAATAAAGGAAAACTTTTATTAGTGGATCTGAATTTTGCTCTGTCATAACACATGTAGAAAATTTGAGATACTGGCAGAGTGAACATGCTTAAAAGGCTGTGGTAAAGGTGAAAATGGGGCCAGGAGGAAGCCGCTTTTCACTGGTTTCTACTTCTTGCTCTTGAAGGCGATTGGAAATGAGTCCCTTAGTTCTATATCTTCCTATTTAACAATTGAAAAGATCCAACATCTTATAGTAGGATTTTACTTTCTAGTAGAATCTTTAAAATACAATTCATTTACATTATATTCTTTGTATGTTTTGATGGAAGACATATTATAATGACATTCTGTTCCTGCTATTTTGAGGGAAGTCAAGTGGTTAGAAAGGATTTTGAAGAAGCTTAATTGTTTTCTCTTGTGGAAATAATCCCGTAACCAACTTCCACTGCCATGAGTACATATACCTTGAAATCAGCCTCCAGATTTTGTTATTGGCAAGACATTTAAACAAGATTCTCCATCACATTAAAGAGATCCTGGCCAGAACACGTGCAGATTTTCTGGCTGTGGTAGTACAGTCATTGAAAATCTGTAAGCAGGAACATAACACGTTGAAATCATGTGTATCTATATGCAGATGTGTGCACTTGCATATTAATTTCTGTTGTGAAAGGGGATGAAACAGGAAAAAGTAGAGTAAGGAAGTAATGGTCAGAACTTTCTTTAGTACAAAGAAAAATAAAGTGAGGAAAGAACTTTCTTTAATAAAAAGAATTGCCTTTATGTGGGCTACTTGTTTTTTTCCTAATATAAAACATGTTTAGTATATGACCTTGGAAAATATACACAAACAAAAAATAAAACACTCAAAATCCTGCCATCCAAAAATAAACATTTTGAAATAGTTGCTTTTAATATTTGTTTTGAAATATTTGCTTCTAGACTTATTTTTATGCACATTTTAAAAACCTATTTTAATTAGTATTCAATTCTTATGTTCTGCCTTTTTACATTTATCCAAAATTTAATTTCGAAATTCCTAGTTGCCCTGTAAAAACCTAGGAAAAGCAAGACACAAGTTCATAGCGATCCATTGAGTGATCTATTGAAATCGCTTGGCAGTGAATAAAGGCCCTCCTTTCAGGTCTGAGTAACATATAAAAGGAATCGATTTGTCTATTGATATTGCTTTTAGTTTAGGATCATTTAAATAATAGATTTATAAATATAGATTATTCTGAGCAGAGGCCAGGCATGATATCTGGAGATAATATGTAATTAGTTATCTAAGTCAAAATTCCAGAGAACTATATGAACAGACAGCAACAAAGTGTTGGGGCGAAAAGAAAATACTGCTTACTAGATAGCTTGCCCTTCAGTTGCTGCTTTCTCTGGACCTTTCCCAGAGATTCCAAGCATGAAGGACCCATCCCTGAGGAAGAAATCATTGCCCAAGGCTGCTTATCTTAGGTGAGTATAGCCAGGTACAAACTGGATTAATCAGGTCTTAATCTTCTGTTTGGGGGCCCTTTGTCTGTATTGTTCTGTAACTAATGGATCTATCCAAGACTACTACAGCCACATTTCATTTTATAGCATGTGTAGTGGAAGAGGTAATACAAATATAGTCAAGTCAAAATCATGGCTGCAAAAACATATGAAAGGGCAAGACTTACTTGACCTATGTAATTCTCCCCTTTTAGGATTAATCACATTACATTATTATTTTTGCAACGGAAAATCATCCATTCCATAGGTAGTCATATGCAATCTAATTAGAATATTTTGCCAACAGTATGTAGACAGTGAACTAATTTATGGTTTATTTTTAAAGGACCCTTAGTTAATCTATAAGGATGACATTTAAATAAAAACTTTTAAAATATGCAATGCATATGCAATATCATTAAAGTATTAGACAGCATCTTAAAGAGCAAAAGAAACTATTAAGACTAATTAAGTGGATTTATTGGCTAATTGGGGTTTCCACATGTAGTTATTTCTGCAATTATTATTCAATTGCTGATTTACATAGTACTATTCTTTAAAATTATCCTGGCATTAAATGAAGCTGGAAGACATCTCCAATTTAGAAAAATCTATCAAGCAAAAAATTTTCATCTTTGAGTTGGGGTGATACTGAATCAAGGCCCAACAAATGGACTCCAGAGTCAGAGGAACTTTGTTAATAATTCTTAACTCCTTCTTTTCCCATTGGGAGCAACCTAGCAGAGGCTTTTGTCTTCTAAACCATACTTATCCAATCTATAATATGGAGATGATACCATTCTAATTGTATGGTGAGGATTAGCAAATTCTCATCTCCTAGAGTTACCATAACCCTTAACATTTTAACAAGAAGTTATGTACTGATTATTCAGAAACTGTACTTCCTTTCTATGAAATTAACTTGCCATATAAATAGATTAGCTGGAGGTTCTTCCCATATGTTTTCCAGTGAAATTATCCTCAAAGCTGTTATTTCCCTAAGAATTACAAAAAAACAAAACAAAGGAACAAAAAACATCTTTGCTTTGTCTAGGAACATAGATTTCAGACAATGTTGAAGACTGAAGATAAATTTGACTCTTAGGGAGAAATAAACTCTGAAAATAAGACTTTACTTCTAATTTATTTGCATCTTAACCAAATTTATTAATAAAGACAACCACTCTAGAAAGTAACCTCAA
>NW_011888789.1:7663717-7689820 GCF_000151845.1 Pteropus vampyrus
CTGACTTCATAACCCTCACATATACCTCTCTATCAATAGATTTTACCCTAAACCCACATATTCCACAGGATTTCAAGTTAGAATCAATCCTGGGGGCAGAGGGCGGGGCTGTTCAGAAAACTGGAAAAACACTGCAATATGAGGTTAAACATTCTAAGATTGTGAACACTGTTTTCAGTAAGGTGAGATAATGAAGATGTTAAATAGAAAAAATTAAAATTTACTCATCAGGAAGAGCTTATTCTCATAGAGTCAGCATAGCCAAACTTTATCTTCATAATTTTGTACTTTATCAAAAGAAAAACATAGGATTAATTTTGGTTTTCTTCTATGACTGCCTCCATCAGGGAAACAAATTAGTCTTTAAAATATCGCCCAAAACTTAAAGTAAGGCACATCCCTAAAGACACTTTACATTGCAGAATAAGTAAATAACACATGGAAATATGAACCTAGGGGACATGTGAAAAATGAAATTTAAAGCTATAACATTAAACATAATTTTAGAACCAACAGAATGGCAGCCGCAATTTATGGTTAAAGAATACCATCCAATTGTCAGAAATAACTGTTGTAGTTTTCTGAAAACAGTCATCTTGTTATTGCTTTAAATTTGCATAGTGAGAGTTAGACACACTAGAGATACATATAAGGACTTAGATACAAGTTCCTTGAGGAAACTAATTCACTGGTTATTTGGGGGCTGACAAGCAGTATATGTTATTTTTGAGTCACAAAGAAAGTTACAGAGTTATAAATTTTGCTTTGTAATGCACATAGGTGGAAGATGAACCAAGCCATTTAAACAAAAGATAAACTTATTGTAGTAAGTTTACAATAAGTAAACTTAATGTAGATGCAACCTACAGAAAGGTAAGCAACCCTTTCTGTAGGTTGCATCTACATTCTTCCTGATCAGAAAATAATATACAAAATGACATATTTGAAAACGTTACAAATGCATAATACCTCAGTAGTACAGTTTTATATGTATAAAAATCTAATCATTATTAAGTCTCAGAATATTTATTCTGTGGTAACTATTTCCTAAGCATAGATGAATAGATGGCATGAAATTTTGTATGACCTTTAACTCAAGTTAAAGTTTTAAATATAGGAAGTTTCCATTTCACCATTTAATTTCTGATTCTGTTTAAACATGGACATAATGAGTAATGAGAGCCTGCAGTTATAAATGTGTGTTGCCAATGGGAATTCACTGGAGATGACTCAAATCCCGTTCTATACTAGCAAAGGTAAATTTAATTGATGAACGAAAAGATCAGGCCAATTTCTTATGTCAACCCTGGGTAAAATCTTTTTAAGAAGAACACAACAATAATGATTTGTTGCATGGAGAAAGAGTTTCACTACTTGTTAGCATTCGAACGGACCCTAAAGAAACATGCAGGTTCATTAAATCAGAACTCTCTTCTTGAGTTTGCTGCTAGCTGAGTATCAACTGGCCTTCCCCACAGGCATCATTGAAATCAGTGGGTTCAGGGCTTTGTGGTGAGCCTGGACAGTAGAGAATTGAGTAAATGACACCATGATTTATTAAAGAGTATGACTGAAAATACATTTCATGCTTTTTCCCCCTCTCCCCATCTGATTCTGTATCTCTGCCTCTGGAAGGCCTTGACTCTGTATCTTAACACTGAGGTGAGAAATAGGATAAGGATATTTTTTTACAATGACAGAGAGAGGAAGAGTTAGGTTGATCCTAATTTTGTGACCTTGTTAATTTTCAGAGGAATGTTTTTGCAGGGCCAAATATCCATTAATCAATCAATCAACTAATCAATTAATTAAAAATCCTAACAGAGAGGATGTCACTAACTAAAAGACCACGTCCAAATGATTTGTGGTCTACCATTTTATCAATTCAATTCCTAGAGCATTCTTTCTCTTTTAGGACTTAAATTTAATTGAAATGTTAATCCCTACTAGGTTTTTAATAAAGGACAGCTTTTGAGACTTTAAAAAACGTTATTCTCATTTCCCAGGTAAAGAGATCATGCAGATGTCAGTGTTTTGGGAGACATTTACTAAGTCATGCTCTGACCAAGGTATGTTTCTCATTTCTTTAAAAGCATCTTAACCTGCCCACATGATTCCCCTTAGGGAATCTATTGATAACTCATAGCAAAAGGAAAGCACTCCATGGAAATAATATCCAAAGAAGATCCTTTTTATCCTAAAGAGGAAAACCAGAGAGCTGACTCAAGCCGGATAATGTAAAAAGGATTAATCCTTGATTCAAATCAAAAGCATAGATGTCTTCAATTAGAAATGAGAAGAGGGTGGTTCATCAAGAAATCTGGGGCCTGGGGCATTTTCTAGAACGTGCTAGTTAGTCAGCAAAGAGAAAGCATGCAGCCACACCTTTCTCACATATGAGTAGTCATCCTTCCTTTGTGGTTCATAAGTATTTGTCTTGGAGTGCTGCAATTTAAAACCAATTGATTTTAAATAAAAATGGCAGTGTTATAAAGTGTAAAAACATTGGGCTAGGAATTACTAAAACTGTCCGTGCCATTTCCTACCAAGGGATATGGCCCTGTCATCACCCTCTCTGTATTTTGATGCCTTTACTTGTGAAATAAGGATGTTAGAACAGGCCAGTGCCAAAGCGCAGTCTGGCCTGCTGTGTTAAGTTGCTTTGAGGGTAGCTTGAATGTACACACAGGTGTGTAGAAGAGTTGGAGCAAACGAAATGACCATGGCCCTTGTGCATTCTTGGCACTCCCACATTTTAATTACCTCTCAGGATCTGTCTCTCTGTCTACAGCTGACATGCTTCCTTAGACACTGTATCTGTGAACATGAGAAACCAGTAACACAAACTGTATAAACTTTCTGACATTTATTGTAAATCCTCCCCAGCCCCAGAAGTTTTCATAGATATATGAAGGTTATCAGCACTGCTCAGCTGGCCAAACCTGACAACACTGGGTGAGGTTGCTTTTGTAATCTGTTCTGGAAAATGGGAACCACAATCCATTTTCAACCTGTACCCACCCACTCCCATTTCTCTCCAGGATTCTCTGTTTTTCTGCTTTTAACTTCGGGTTAGACTTTTCCAGTGGGCATTCCTAAATAGGAAACGTGATTGTTTCTGCTTAGATTGCCTTACTCTCCACTTCAATAAACATCAGTAAATTCAGACTCCTTTACTGTTCCAAGGCTCTAACTTAGTTGTGGCAGCAGTGATTTTTAAAATTCATTAAACTTTCGTCATTACCGTTTCTTTATTATGGCATCCATATGAGCTGCCATGTATTGTTTAACCACACTCTTTCGTATATCTGAATTTACTTATCGTTGTCTCCAAAGTATGTTCTATCTGAGACACTATCTCATCCTCTCCTCTGCCAGATATTGATTATTCATACATTCTCTGATCCCAACCCCTTCAGCTTTACTCATTGTTATGTCTTTGTAGCTCTTCTTTTCCTTAAATACAAGGACAACCTATTAGTCCCGCAATTCAGCACTCTTTAACTGGGTATTTTACATTTCTAAAGACGAGACCATCAAGCATTGTTGTGGGCTTTGTCCTCTCTCACTTAGCTCTTCTTTCTCTTAACTCTTCACATGCACTGTCACTTCTGTCTAAGGTTTTCTGTATGTAGTTGCCACAACAAAAACTTTTCCCTGGCTGTTAGAAAATGAGGTGTTCAGATGCAAGTCATTCTCTTTGGCATGGCAATAAAGAACAATATAAAAGGAAAAAACATTGACTTATTGGTGTTATGGTGTCCCCTGGGAGGAGAAAGATGTATGGAAAGGGGTAGTCACTATCTTACAGTGTATCGATGCTCTGGTTAAATGGACTAGACTTGTTCATCTCTCTATGGCCCATGAATAACTCCCTTCATCACACCTCACCAAAGACAGCTCTGATGCATTTGACTGCTGTGCCTGTGTCACAGGCTACCATTTCTGATGGCTGCCTTCTTGAATACTGATGTGTAATGCTGACCTTTAACAAACAGACAGCCAAATAATTCTCCAACCAAATGGGTTTATTCAGGAACAAAAAAGAATTGCAAATCGAGACATGTGGTATAATATAGAACCGTGCACAAGTCCAGAGAAACAAAGGAGAGAATATGCTCTTTTAAGAACTTGGGAGGAGCTTTTATAAACAAACGGTTCATTGGAGGAAATTGAAAGTTTGAAGTATAGTGACTTCTAATTGGCTGACTTATAGCAGTCACCCATTGGCTGAGCTGTTACTGGCAAAGAGAAATCTTTTCTTCCTCCTGCTAAGATAGTACAGTCATATACCACATAGCAATATTTTGGTCAACAATGGACCACATATAAGTTGGTGGTCCCAAAAGAAGACAATAAAGCTGAAAAATTACTATCACCTAGTGCTGTCATAGCTCTCATAATGTCTTAGCATAATGAATTCCTCAAATGTTTGTGGTCATGCTGGTGTAAACAAACCCACGGCACTGCCATTTATATAAAAATATATAGCATATAATTATGTCCAGTACATAATACTTGATGATGATAATACATGACCATGTTACTGGTTTATATATTTGCTACACTATACTTTTTATTATTGTTTTAGACTGTACTCACTACTTATAAAAAGTTTACTGTAAAACAGTGTACTGTGTTACACTGGCAGCAGCCTCATTCATCTCCTATTCATCGTATCTCTTGTTTGTATCATTTTCTCTTGCATTTGATTTAATCTCATGTTGTTTTGTATAGTAACGTGCTATACAGGCTGGTAGCCTAGGAACAATAGGCTATACCAGTGCTATACAAGCTGGTAGCCTAGGAACAATAGGCTATACCATGTAGCCTAGGTGTGCAGTAGGCTATCTAGGTTTGCATAAGTATACTTTATGATGTTCGTGTAACCATCCAGGTTTGCATAAGTACACTTTATGATGTTCGTGTAACGACGAAATCGCCTAACAATGCATGGATCCCTGCTGTTAAGTGGCATGTGACTGTAATGTAGTATCATTTCCTATTGGAGATGCAAGGTATGTCTCTTCCTGTTGGGGCCTAGTATGTGTTACTTGCATGAGAGTTCTCTTCTTTGCCTCCCAACTTCATTTTAAATGAGGTTTCTGGTTATTAATTTTCATAGTAGGTTGCCTCATGACATTTTAAAAAACACCTTTTCCAACAATTTGAAGCTCATCATCATGGCAGACTCCCTCCAGTCCTTACTCATGTAACTCTTATTGGACCATTTCTGTGTTCCAGAGAACTAATATACAGTTGCTAAGTTTGGAACATATGATCAGCATATTTTGTGTCTTTGTTTCAAGTGGGATAATGCTGATCTTGTAGCTTGAAAATCCCTACCGGGTGACACTCTTTTGGAAAATATGCAATTTTATACATGCATTTCTGACAAAAGGGAAAAAAATGTAAAGTCCACCCGAGTTCTGTCCAGACAAGCACAGAAAGAGGCGTGTTGGATTGCCAGACAAATATTTTCCCCTATTTTTGCTCAATGAACTTGATTCACTGCAGGGCTTTTTTCCTACGTGAGCAGAAGAGGTGGGCTGCCTCGGAAGCAGCCACTACCCCGATCTTCACAGGGCACTGGTGTGAATCATCATTTTCATGAATGAGAAGAGGAAATGAGAAGAGGAGGGAAAAAAAAAAAAGACACGGAGCTTGTTGCTAATGCCCTCAAACAAGGCAAACATTTTGTGAATAATTTTTAGATAATAAATGACGGGTTGACTTTTGGGTTTTGTTGTTTTGAATGGAATGCGTGGAAAAAAAAACTTGTTTCAACAAGAGTTTTATCTGATAGCCTATTCATATGCCAATTTTTTTCTAAAATGTCTGGCAACTTTTCGAGGGTGCAGAAAAGGCACAGTGTTGAATCATGTTGCTTTCAAGCATTGTATCAGCGCAGGCATGAAATGTACTTACAGAGGTCGTCAGTCCCACATAATATCACAAGGAAAATTCTGGCCAGAGTATATGTCCACCTCATTTCTGAGGAAAATTAGGGTTGAGATATACCAATGTCCCTTGCCACAGACCCAGTGCCTTTGGTAAAGGCCAAAAAAGAATTAAAAAGGAAAGATATACTAAACAATTTATTATAAAGTGTATTGAATTTCTTCTTCACTGATGTCTGGTGACTTTGGTTTTGTAGAATATACTCAGTAAGAATCTTCCCTAACCGAGGGATAAGGAGTAATAAAGTAAAGAAAAAGAGCACTGAAATAAAAGTAAATAATATAATAATAGTTAATCCCAGTTGCAAGTTCTGGCCCCTTTAGATCATTTAGCCTCAGTGGAAGGCCCAGGCTTCTCAGTTTGATATAATCCATGACACATATCCTCTTGAACTCTTGACTTTTTGCCCTTACCAACTTTGTACTTCCCCTCACATTCTTATGGTTTTATATTTCCACTCTGAGCTTCTACTGTGCCCTGTACCTGGAACATCTCCTTCCCCTAACTAATTCTAGCCAGAAGGGTTAGGCACAGATCTCCTCTTTTCTGTAGGATCTTCCTAAGCCTCTCTCTGGGTTAAATGTCTCTCCTCTGAGCTCCTGTACCCCTTCGGATATAACTCTGTGTTAGCACCATCCTCAGTTTTGTTTACTAGACTCTGAGATCCTTGGAGGAAAAGATCGTGCCATTCATTCATTCATTCACTAAGTCATTCATGCATTCAACAACGATAATTGGATTTTTATTATGTGCCAAGCATTGCTTTAGAGACTAGAGATAAAGTGATGAGCAAGACAGAAAAAAGAAACAACTAAGTTAGTAGATGAAGTATACAAAGAAAATGAAGATGTGTGGATGCGTAGGAGAGTGCCAGATGATTTAGACTGGGTGATTAGGCAAGGCTTCTCTAAAGAGATGGCTTTGAGCTGAGACTTCAAATGTAAGAAGGAGCCAGATACAGGAAAATCTGGGGACAATGTCTGAGTTGGGGGAACTGCAAAGGCAAGACCCTGGAGGAGGAATGAGCATGATGAGTTCAAAAAAAAAAAGGCGGGGGGTCTACGTGGCTGATGGAAAGCACATTTTAGCAGAAGTCAGGGTTGGATAATGGAGGGTAACAGTGAAAGTTGGGATTTTATTTTTTATGTCACGGGAAGCCCTGGGACAGCTCTAAATATGGAGTTGTAGATTGTGATTTGCATTTTGTAGAAAAGTAGTGATTAGATTTTGCTTTATGTCCCCAGAGCCCATCATAACACCTGCTTCTGTTCTGTCATGACACCCCAGGGACACGCTGCTTTTCCACACATGAAAAACGGACTTTTCCAAGGTATGCAGCTGTCCAGTGAAATGGAAAGCTCAATGTCATTTCAATTTGACATGCAGCACAGAGCTGAGATCCTCCCCTGGCCTCCACTATCTACTGGCCTATGCCCAAATGTTTAAAACTTCCTGAAGTTGAAATTGCTTCAGCTTTTTTTTTTCTGTTTCACAGAGAATCTATTTCATTTTTGCTCATCCCATTTATACCAAATCGGACAGCCTCAGAGGTGTTGAGGAATTGTCTCTAGGCAAGGCCACAAGGTGGGGCAATGATGAGGAACTGAAGGATCTGGGGTACCTTCTAAAGTTTAAATGTTACTTTCTAGAACATGCTGAAGGCAGTAATCAAGGCTTTATTCACTCGTGACTTTCTTCCAAGGACCTCTAACCAATTCCTCTGTGAATTAACCCAGGCATACCCACAGCAGCCTCAGTTATTAAAAATGAAACTAAAGAAACAGAGCAAGAAGGCCTACGTGATGCCACCTGGGAGATGAAGCTTATGTAGTCTGTTTCACACCGCTGGGGAAGGCAGTCCTATGTCACTCCACTAGCAGAGAGAATGTCATCTTGCTCTTTTAGGTCACCCTCACATCTGCTAGTGGTGCCTTGAATCCACAGTGGAGTGATCGTTAATGATTTGTTTCAGAGACTTACCAACCCCCTGGGAGTGGATTTTTTTTTTTTTTCTTTTTGAGTATACTAGAGATCTCAGCTGTTCTAGACTGGCTTGAATCCATACACGCTTGCATTTCTAGTTAGAAATTTGGTGCTCCGTAAATAATGAGTCCTCTGGAAAATGAAAAGTTGTTTTAATCTTTTGAAGAGAGCATTTCACATTTACCCTCACAAAAACCAGGCCCTTTGCCACAAACTAAAACTCAGTAACAATAGTGACAGTGAGGTGTGCTCTATGGCCTTGTCTGACAATAAGCAATGAAATACGAAGGGCCACTCAAGATGTGCTCTTTCTAAATCAGGGAGTTGCCATAGCCACTCATTTTTAACATATATATTTTTTCTGTTTATACCATTTAAATATAAAACTGGGATATTGTGAAAGAGATCATTTTTTAAAAAGCTCTGACATCCAGGAGAAAACTGTTACTGTTATAATTCTAGTCTATTTATTTCCAGTTTCTCTCCAAGTATGTGTGTATCTTTTGTAGGTGTCTGAGTATGTAGTGCCCCTGCTTATGTAGACATCTTTATGAATATCTGTACTTTCTTTTACAAAATTGCTATCAGTTTTTATATTCTATATAAGATATAAAAGTCTTATATTCTTTCTACATAAGCAGTCACTACTTTTTGCCTTATCTCCAAATGCTGAGCAGGTAGTTTTAACTCCCCTAACTGAACTTTTCCTTGCAATTTTGCAATGTACATCATCTCCATCAAGGACAAGAGACAAATTAGATCATTTAAAGCTTAAGTAGATGCCTTCCTCCTGGTTGGCTGCCTGTATTCATCGAATTAATCACATGCTTAGACTAGTGAAAAAGAAAAAAAAAAAGCCCCTTTCAGGGGCACAGTGGCAGTGTATCTCTCTGGAAAAAGCACTGGACCAAGAATCAAGGAGTCTGGATTCCCACACCAGCTGTACTCACGATAAGCAGTCTACCCAGCAGTTCCTTTACCCCTAAAATGGAAATGTGGATTTCTAAGGTTCCTTTACAGCTAGAAAAGCCGACCCTTGGTTAGCATCATGTTGATAGGGTGCTTTTGCAAATAACCTAAAAAAATGATTGGCCTGCTGCTAAAACGTAGGTAGATGTTCAATTAACTTCTTGAGCTGACTTAAGCAATAAGCCTACTGACCTCTGTAATGCTGTTCAATAATACAAAAGTAAACAATTACTCTACATGATCTTTCCTTCCAAGTGCTTCCCACTGGTCAGACATCAATCATCTTGTTGGTCTTTTCAGAAAAACGAATTCATTAGTTCCTTGCTACTTCTTATTCAGCTTCATCATAGAAAAGCCAAAAGTCAATAGACAGTGAAGGGAGAATTTTTTTTCCCCACATGCCAAAGAATGGGTATATCTTTTCATAAGTGTAGGAAGACAGCTCTCAAGTGGATCCTTGTCCTTACAACCTTGGTTCAACATGCATTTCCACCTCAGACCCCATAATTGCCCCTCAATTCTATAGCCCAGGCATACCTGCTGCTCCATCACTCTCTGCCCTCCGCCCTTTCCCTTCTGAGCCTCTGCTGGGAATCTGTCCCCACCACCACCTGGCAAATTCTGACACTTGGTTCTGGTCTCACTATAAATGTCACCACGTCCAAGAAGCCCTTGACCTTTCTTCTCCAGATCGGGATCAATGATCCTCCTCTAAGCTGTCACAACACCCTGCGATTACCCTCACCATATTTTGTATCACATTCCATCAAAAATGCCTATCTTCCAGTTAGGTTCCCCTCCTAGAATATGAATGCCTTGAAAAGACCCACTTGTCTTGCTTAACAATGAATCCCTATCACCTAGCATAGTGCCTGGCACCTGATGCCCACCCCACCCTCCACCATGAATATTTGTTAAATAATGTGACTCTACATGATTTTTGTCTACTCATTTCTGCAGAGTGAATGACAATGGAGATGGGTAGGGACTCGAGAAAAGCATCAAGGGGGAAAACATATATGAAACATTTTAAAATGTGTTTACTATTAAGCCAAGTGTTTTGTATATGTTATATTACTTACATATTTACTCAATTTCCTATGTACCCTGCATTTTGCTAGGCTATAGTGTCTACATAGAAAGGAACAGAAATTATGAATCTTATCTTCAAGGTAACCAAAGGGAGCCAGTTAACTTATATGAAATAGTTAGAATACAAGTATATAATGGGCTGTGTTTGTATTGACTATGAAGGCTATGAAAGTGCAGGAAAGTTCCAGGCATCCTGAAAACTCTATGAAGGATGCTAGACCTGGAGCTCGATGGACCCTGAAGATTCCAGATCTTAACGGATACTCATTTCTTGAAGGATGGTGGTGGGAGGGAGGCAGATCTTCACTGTTTCAGACTTAGAAGAGGGAAGAAGCTCCTTTCTCCTCTCCCTGTAGGCTGTTGTTTATGAAAGGAATATGATGGAGGGACCCTCTGCTAAAATTGCAGTCCTAACCTTATGCTTTCTTTACTGCATGTTGATCATCAGCTGGAAACTTCACTCACCACTGATAAATCTGAATTAGAAGGTCACTTCTTTCCAACACATTAAGAGTTTTAAATGAATTAGTGGATCAGCCAAAATAATCGTACCTAAAAGAGATTATGCAGGTTTGAGGTGGAATATGTGCTCTGGGAGACAAGCCTCTAGAAGGTGGCAAATAGCTCAGAGAAAGAAATCAGAAGACTCTTAAAAATAAGTTTTGTCACTGGTAGGTCCTGAAGGAGTATTTTCTTCTTACTTTGAATGAATGGAGTGGTCAATTTTGTGCAAAGCAGGCCTCTGACCTGGGTTAGGAAAATCATATATTATTCATTCAAAGTAGTAAACTCTGTCTGAAATAAAACACTAGACTAGATATTATTTTTTAATATTATCCATAGATTTTTTGCTCTACTATTTAATAGACTTTTCTGAGACCGATTGGGAGCCTTCCCTGTGCACATTACTGTAAATGTGTTTCTCAGTGGAAAAAAGAGAGAGATCACAGTGCAAGAGGGATCATCTTGCTTTGGAAACATCTCCGCTTAAGAGTCCATAGGAAATAAATTACATTTCCCAGGGTTCTGATTTGATTTTTAATGACTTACTGGCTCTGCGAGACAAGACACTCAGGAGAAAGTACATGCAAATAGACAGAGATCTGCATATTTTAAAAATCTGTTCCTTTCTTTTGGGATCACAATCAGAACATAGGTATAATTTAAATAAAGCTGAAGAAGAAGCATTTTCTTATAGTCGGCAGAGTTTTCTATTAAATATATCAGATGCTTTGCATGCTGAGAGCTACAACCTCCTTTCCTTGAGTCCTTGATTGAAACTTAATGTAGATGGGTTTGTTCACGTTATCCAGTTACTCCAAAGATTACCTGTAGAACATAGAAGGATAAAACAGACAAAATGGAACAAATGCAAAGATAAAAAAGATAAAATCTTTCTCTACCATAACTCTCTCCTTTTGTAAAGAATGAATGCTATCAAGGTGACAAATGAGGGAAATTATTACCTGTTGCTGTATAGCTGGGCAGAATGACATCCTCAGCTATGTTCTTGTGTTTAGTAATTGCTAATCTTTCTTTCCCCCTGAAGCAGTAGAGGGTGCTATGCTGACATAATTGACGAGCTGCTGAATCTCCATACAAGGCCAGGACTTAGGGGCTGCCCTCTCTTCAAGCCACTTGTTCTTCCCGAGAGAACTGGGACGAAGAAAACAGAAATGAGTACAAAGGCCACACTAAAGTATATAGATAAAACATGAAGTTCTAAGAGAACACGGGAAATGATCAAATTCTTCTAAAACTCTTCTAAAATTATACTATTTTGAAGTATTAGGCAGAAGCCAAGGGTATGACAAGCTTTAAGAAATTATAAGGTGACTGAAACTTTATCTGTCTGAAAGAAGGCGGCAAAATTTTGAGCAGACTGATTTCTATAGTTAGAGAAGACTTTCGGCAAATTATGAAGCAACTTCTATAATTTCATTACTGTTCTAGTTCTGTGAGTAGTTTGTAAATTTGATGACAGAGTTTTACCAACATAGATTTGAAATATATTTTGACAAGACTATCCCATGCTTCTTTTAGAATCATACGTTTAGAACTGGTCAGCCCCTTGGAGGTGACTGAAAACATTAATTAAAACCTTAATGTTTTAACATACACAGACATTGGCAACAAGAGGTTAAGTGACTTGTCCAAACCCGCTAGCCTGTTAGTGGCAAGGCTAGGGCTGGAACCCAGTGTACTTACTCCTGATCTAAAGTTATCTCTATTTTGCTGCCCTGCTTTGAGCGTCAGCATTTTATATGATGACAATACATAATCATAATATCGTACTATCTATAATCATAGATCACTTTAGTCTTCAAAGCAGTTTATATATATTATCTTATACTTATGTACCAAATGTCTTTTGAAATATATTTGCTCAAAAGAAAGACTTGCCTAATTTTATGAAAGACTAATAGAGAAATTAAATATCTTTTTGCAGTGTTGTTTACAGAGCAATATCCCTTTATATCTAGTCAATCAAGTTTCCTTTTTTTCAGCCTGTTTTTTTCCACCTATAACCTCATTTCTTAGTGCCAGATTTTGTTATTTTGTGTGAGCAGTGGAGTAAAGGTCACTTGACACAGAGTGGGGAGCCTTGGGGTTGTGTAGCACCTTCTTCACTGGGTTCCAGTAACTCGATGGTGCGATGAACAAAAGGGTTGCCCACACCGCTGATGCTTCACATGGAGGTGAAAAGTTCAATGACCCAGAGAAGTCTCTTAAGGGTTCATCTTAAGCCTGAGACCTGAGGAGCAGCACCTTCATGCTATCTGAGGGTTGGGATCATGCCTCTTAGGGTCTCTATGCTGCATCTATGCATCTTTCTTAACCCACATTCCCTGGTGCAATTAAATAGGAAGAGAGAGGCAGCCCTAACTCTTCTACAGTCCAGCAGCTATTTGCAGGGACGTTGACAGAAACAGAACCAGTTATGCCCAAGGTCATGTTATAAAAGTATAGTTATTGAAATCCTAGTCGGTCCTTCTTGGATGACTTGAGGTAAGAAAACAGTCGCCTTAAATTTACATAATAGGGCTAAACTTGGAAACCATTCTTGAGACTCAGAGAGGAGCTGGGCCAAAAGCCTCAGAGGAGCTCTGAGAACCATCTGTCTAGATGAGGAAGAAAAGATCGAGTGAAGTGAACTACAATGACCAGGCAGGAAAGAGGATCTTCTATGCACAAAAAACATTATAAATACAGACTTTGCCAGAAAGAGGGAACTAAAGAAGAAGGCAATCAATACCTATAAAATACTGAGAAAATTGATGGTGGATATGATCTTGTCCACTATTTGATTACTCCAGGAGATATTCATGAAGCTCAAGCATTTTTTTGTTTGTTTGTTTTAAATTACAGTGAGTACCACAAGTATCACTTTATTTAGCAGGTAACAAATATAATAAATTATTTTATTTTACAAAAAATAATGTATACTATACCAAGAAAGGATACAGGTTAATAGACTTAAGGGCATGAATAAGCTTAAGGAGTTTATAAATTATATATCTCCAATGGATTAATGAGAAAATTAAGAATAATCTTGACATTGTCCATATTTTTTTGACTATACCGTTAGACTTCGAAAACCTCAATATGAACATTGATATAAATATGAATATAATAGTAATATAAAGTAATATTCTCTCACAGATTGCTCACTAATGTACTTCAGTTACAGAATAGAATACTCACTCACCCCCAAAGTCCCAGAAGGGAGAATGGTATACATGAAAGAATCTAAGGTTTAGGAGCCAGGCAGACCTGGCCTATTTCCTGCACTGCTACTGATGAGCTATGTGATGATGAGCAAGTTATTTTAAATTGCTAAATCTTATTTTCATTATTTATAAAATTAGAACACTAATATCTCTACCTCATGCTATTATTATAATTTTTAAATTAAAAATATATGTGAATGAACCTAGCAGATGATTCTCACATTGTAAATACTCCATGGATCTTTGACTCTTCCCTTCTTGTGCAAAAGGAATTCTGGCACCACCTAATAATTATTATTTTTCACTGTCTTCAGAAAATTTTTCTAGACTTATCCTTTCAATTTCTTGTTTGGAGGTTAGTTTCTGAATATGTTTATCCAGAAATAGACTGCTCTCATACAGACTTCAAAAGGCACTTCATCATTACATATCTCTGGCACACATATATAATCTTGTTTTCAAATTTCTTGAGTAATCTGGTTGGTTGATTCTGATATTGGCTATCAACGGCATCCACTTAAAGGCAGGTTAGTTAGGTGATAAATTGCTACAGAGCATTGAATTTCCTTTCTAAAAATTTTGGCAGTCTTTTTGTTTGTTTATTTGTATTTTGTGGTAGTGGTGGTAGGGGAAGAATTATTCACATAGTATTGCTTATTGAGAATATGATTCTTCTTAGGAATGTGCTATGCTACCAGATGACCTAAGTCCTAGGGCACTTCTTAAATGACCTACACTTGATGATACCCATGAAAAACATAACCTCTACAAGATCTAATTTCAATTAAATGATTCTGTATACCTTGATTGGTTGAACTCAATCCACTAGTCAATTTCAAAATGACCTCATAAATCACCAAGATAATAGAAAGCCTTATTGTGACTTACCTTTCCCCCCAAATTTGGCAGTATGATTTTATAGCTTATTAATAATGATAATTCTGGGAAATCAAAAGTGGTTCCATATTATAAGATGGGAGACATGTCAACTCTTTATGTATCCCTATAGCAAATTAGCTGATGCTCTTAGTTCTTATCACCATCTTTCTAACCTTGTAAGGTTACAAATATTAGAATCATGTTTACCACCTGTGAAAAAAATCTGACAGCACTGCTATTTCATATTTTGAGTTTTTTGTCCTTCTCTACCACATCCTCTGATAATGATTTTCATGGGCTGGAAACACTATGAAGAAAGAAATATTTAGTTGAATTTATTTGAAATGAAACTGATAGCTTCACTAGTGATCTCATAACCTCAAAGCACTTTACAAACTGAGTAATCATTGAGGATGCTAAATATAGTAAGTACAACGTTTAAAACCTTCACAAATAAATCCATATATGAATCTTATTCTACCACTAAGTAGCTTTGCTTCTGATGTACCTTTTAAAAACATGGATTTCTTGATGGAAGTATTGAGTTTGATTCCAACTGTTGCTTTTTGTTTGTTTGACTTTTTTCCGATTATATAAGTTGAGTTCCCTCTCCCCACACCCTCTGACATTTTATTATATGTGGAAGGAAGATGCTGCCATGGCTAGAGCTTTGCTCTAGGCACCCCAAAAGCTTCCTTTAATTCCTAGCTCAATTAGTAAGTGAATATCTCAGTCTCAGTTTTAAAATAAGAGTGAAAATATTTCCTTTCTTTGTAGAGATTTTCTGAATATAATATGCACATTATTATTTCTAAAATAATAGACTTTAGAAATGTAATAGGTATAGTTTTGTTGGTACTAAATAAGGATAATCCTCATTTATGAGTATATATATACATCTATTTGATTTTTGAAATGTAGCCATGTTCATGGCTAGTTTACAAATTGTAATTTGTAAGTGTATTAAGATAAAAAATTGTAGGAAAAAATATTTAAATATTCATCATTTAATTTCACTCATTTATTTTATATGTCGGTCTTAAGACGCATTCTTAAAGTTCCACACTACGAGTAATTACCTCCAGGCATGAGAGATGTGATCCCCACATCTTCTCCAATGGAAGTCTTCATATCACGTCGGAAGCTGGCCCATGCTCTCTCTATAGGCTTTTGTGGTTGTTGAAACTGACCCTGAGGGCATCTCCAGAAAGGAAGAATATCCTGAATGGTAACTTTCTTTTAGTAAACACTTTTTGGTTGTAGAAAATTGAGCAAATAGTTAACTGGAGACCCATTTGATATTTACAAAGAATGCCTTTCTCTTACATGACTGAGACATTTTGCTCCATAAGAGCAGTTCTCACTTTTTTTTTTCATATTTATACTTATCATAAGTAGATGAAGTACTTTGTGAGGATATTTACCATCCTCAGACACTGAAAATGCTGCTAGCTTGATAGCCACCACCTCTGTATCCAAACAGAACTAAAATCTGGAGACTGGAAACCTGATAATGAGTGCCACACCAAACCCCAACTAAGCATGGCCCTTCAGTATAGTCATTTCTCTTAATATCCTTTCGTGAGAATAGATAATTATGAAATATGTTCGGTTTTGCCAATTGCTTTTTAAAAAGCCACATAAAATAGTATATGAGGTCACCTCTGATTCTTATGTAAAGAAGATCCCTCCTCCCTTCCCTAACTCATTCTACTCCACACCCTACCCTGCCCACCTCCCCTCCCACCCAACTCATGAAAAGTTTAATTTTCCCTTTCGAAAGTGGTGTACCTCAAATTCCCCTTTGTTATATGTATCTTGGTTTCCTCTTTGATTTTCCTTTCTTTCCAGGTTTCCTGTTGATATCAACAGGAGTCTCAAGGGCTTCCCTTTGCTTCTTTTGGGGAACAAATAGATCAATTTAGACCCTGTAGGGTGGAAAATAATAATCATGAAAAGGCAGCCATAGCACGCAGCAGTGCACAGACAGGGCTCACCCACCCATCTCTTCCAGAAGCCACCTCCCTGGGAGGGCATCCCTTTGGAACAGAAGCTGCAGCCATCCCACAGGGATTTGAGAATTGTGAGCTTTGAGTGATAAAAGGCTGAGTCATAGGTTATCAATGGGCAGATTGCTCCTTTGCCTCTGCCTTGAGGGTGTACATGCCATTTTTTTTTTTTTTTTAGTTCAGTTGTTGGAATTTGATTTAGTTCCTCTTTTTTTCCTCCTTTGGCTCTTAGATCTAGAATTCTGAGTTTATCTGTAGGAGGTTTGATCTGTGCTGATCCAAGGAGCCTAAGATTGATGTCAGAACTACATGAACAGATGATGGGTGGACAGTAGCTACTACAGACATATCTCAAAATGAGCCCATGTGGCTGGGCTTTGAGAAGCCCAGTGAGGGATCTAGAAACGATGTTCACCTCAGAATGATGTTGTGGTTTCAGTTGCTGCTGATTCCTAAAGTGTTTCTGTGGCCAGTCCTTACCTCTCATCTTCTCCATCTGCCTCTCACAGCACTAGTGTGAGGGGAAGCTAATCAAAAGGTAAAGTGGCTAAGTGAACAGAAACAACAGTTGAGTTCATTGAAACACCAATCTTCAGCAGGGTTTTGTCAAAGCCCTCTAAAGAATTTTCCAACCTAAACTGCTCTTCTCATTATTCGTCCAAATCTCTGGTATCTTCAGGCACACCATATGCAAGCCTGCACTAATTTTATGTTGAATTATCTTTAGACCTCTGTAATTTATGGCTGGGAAAGCACAAACTGCCTCATCTCTGATAGTCCTTATTGCAGAAAGCAGGCTTATACCCCCTGACTAGGGAGAACTCCAAATGGCAGAGGAGGCAAGTCACCAGTTGGGAATTGGCTTCCTCTGCCCTTTGAAACCATCCTGCTTGTTAGAGACTTTTAAGTGTTGAGTAGAGAGGTTTCTTGCTGGGGCTTGCTTTTGAGTACCGGGAATTTGGCTTTTCTGCCTTGGAAGCCTGAGTTGGGATGTAGGTATGTGGTGAAAGGAATGGGCGGAGGCTTCTAACTAATGGGGAAGGCATCTTTGAAACAAGCTGAGATGTGGATCTGGGATTCTGGGAAGCAAAGCACTAAACTTTGATGGGAGGATACTTTGATATCTGTGGTTGCAGAATAAATATGAATCACTCTGAGGATTTTGTACTGCAATTAAATAAGCCTGAAAAGGCAAATAAAAAATCTGAAAATTTATCTATAAATGCTTCTCATCAGTTTTAGAAGAATTCCCAAGGACATTCATTTTTTTTATAGCCATTATTTATTAAAATCTTAGAATATTTTCTCCTTTTTGGTAATGTTAATATAGCAGCTAAGAATGCAGGCCCTTGATTCAATGCTAAATCTGCCTCTTTTGAGCTGTACGCTCTTGAGAAAGCTATATAAATCCCTTTGTGCCTCACTAATATCAACTGTACAGTGGGGATAACATTTTGTATTTCATAAGGTTGTTTTAATGTTTAAATTAGATAATATTACTTAATAGTGATCGCTTTGGAGTCAAACATTGTTGTAAATGCTTTTTAGAAGTATTATTTTATCGTCATCATCATTATATCAATCCCAATTATTATTTGTTATGTTGTGTTAAAAGAAGTTATACACAACTTTGATTCCAAAGAAACAAATTCAAGACTTAAGGAGGCATGAGAAAATATCTTATTAAGGTTTTTGATCATTCTAGAGAGTCAAGCAAGATTGAAACTTTATTGCAAACTTTTTTTTTTGCTATGCTTTCTAGCACTTTTAAAGAGTCAGGTAAATAATGTCAAAATTAGCCGCAGCTCTTATAGGAGGGGGAGAAATGATGTCAATATCAGGAAATATTGAATCATTTATTACCTATCTATATAACTATCTGTGTAATTAAATGAATAAATTATTTAATTTCACTGGACTTCGATTTAAAGGAAATTTTAAAATAAAAAGTAACAATGAAAAAGGAGGTTGAATTAGGTGATATCAAATGTTCCTTTCACCTCTCTGATTCTAAACATTATCCAATACCTATTCTGTACGAAGCATCGATTTCCACAAGATATCGTTGGTAGCCTAAGACTGGGTCATATTCCTATTTTGGAATGGAGCAACTGATCACAGAGATGCTGGTTACTTGCACATGATTCATCCTTTGGTCTATGTCAAGTCCAGGAATGATTTTGTCAAATTGGTGCTTTCTCTTCCACTCAAACATCAAGTTTTTAGATAAAACAGCAAGGGACTACTTATACTGACATACGCATTTTACTATAGCAAATATACTCACAGTGGAACCAGTGAGTCCTAAAATTGAATTTTAAAAAGCACATTAGAAGCATAGAGTTAAAATAAAGATTATACTCTTAAAGTTTGACACAGATAAATGTTGAAGTCATCTCAAAACTGTTTCATTTTAGGCACTATAAGAAATTCTATAAATAAATAAGAGATTATTTAAAATAAAGAACATCATGCTCAAGCAATATCTTTGATCACAGGATAACTATAACTCGGGTGATGAGATGAATAGTTGAAATCTCAACAACCGTAAAATATGCTGAGATTTTGCTTTCAATTGATAGAACCTCATCAAAGAGGTCTTGGATGTTCTGCTAATCAGTGGAATAAAATAATGAATCAGATAGAAGTCCTCCAGGTACGGACTGGCCCAAAACATCTCTGACTCCCTGTCCTATTCAGAGCAGTGTGGTGCTGGCACAGGGATGAGAGACTGAAGTTTCCTCCCTGGCTTCTGCTTCTTTGAACCTGAGTCAGAAGAGAGGAAGCAAAGAAAAGCGATGCAATCTAGGAGAACCAATGCTGCGATCCAAGTTTTTTTTCCCATGTGCTAACAATATTGACTTGCATGGCATAATTATGCCCAGATGCTATAGTGACAGAACACAGAAATTTCTGACTTGTATAACTTAACGTGGTTTTCTTTCTTTCTTTCTTTCTTTTTTTAAAAGACAACAAAGGAAAAAGAAATCAGTCACAGTGCTTTAGCATCTTGAGTTTTGGAGTGTTTCTGCCATGGCAAGTTACAGTTTCTCTGTGCTCTTTTCTGCTTTGACTGTATCTTAAAGACTGGTTTCAGTTGGATAACACATTTTAAGGGAGACCCTGACACAGTATCCCAATGAGTCGGTTACTGAAGGTCTAGAAACTATCCCTATAATTTATAGTTGAATCCTCTAAGAAAGTTTCACTTGGATAGAGAAGTAAAGAAATGGCAGATGCTTTCAGATATGTGAAAAATTTCCTTGTTCTTTGTTTTCCTAAAAGGTAAAACAAATGAAATCTAAAAGGCAGATTCAGGTCACCATATAGAAGACCCTTCTAACAGTTGAAACATCCTAGAAGTGGAGCAAGTAGTCTTATAAGGCTGTGATCTCCCTGTCATTGATGGGAAGCAGACAGAGGCCAGTTGAGGGTATGTCAGTAATAATGTAAGTAGGGTTTCCATTCTGCCTGGGAATTTGGAAGGAAAAAACCACCAACTCTATCATGATTAAACAGCTGAATTGAGAATAAAATACCTAGGATTTTGGGCAATCAGTCACCTCTCTTTAAACCTCTGATATGAAAAAGATGACGCCATCTTAGAACTTCTTGAGCACAGAATGACTTAAAGAAGTCAGCAGAAAGAAGTATTCCATAGAAAACATTGCCTCCACTGAGATCCAAACTACTTTACTTTTTATAATTTCTAATGTCTATGTGGCATTGAGCCAGGCCACTTAAAATTATGTCAGGTGATTTTATTTTGAATTCATTTTATAAAAATCCCACAATCTTTGGGGAGTACGGATCACAAAAGCAGCTCAATCACAAAAGCTGAATACATGAAAATGGTGGTACTTTTCAGCATAATGTGATTTCCTGGAGGACTGACAACAGGGTTCTTAGTGTGGGTCCTTGCTAAGAATGCAGTGAAGGGCCAAACAGTGGGAAGAGCCTTGTTAATCATCTCGGAATTAGGAATTCCTCTCTGTTCTTCGGCTTTGAATTCACCATCTATAGCCGGACTCCGAGAAAGGTTAAATATGAACATAGAGCCAATGCTTCACTGTGAGATCGAAGAAAGTGACTTCTGACTTGTTAAAACCTCTGAAATCTATAGATTGTCACCAATTATTCTTAGAGTTATCAACCACAATATCAAAATGATTTTGTAATAAAACTCAAACCTCAAAAGACAAGTAGATTCCAAAATATGAATCATAACAAGATAACATTTCTGTCCACAAGTCTATTTATTAGTATCCATGCAGGAAAATAAAGTTTAAAAAAAGTTAAAAAAAAAAAAACCATGTTGAAACTAGTCATCTAGCACTCACAATAATATTTAAAAACTAGAAAACAAATTTATTGATGAATGAGTCGTTGACAGGTTGATGATGTAAGAAAACAATCCTAGACTGACGGCTCTCAGTTCTAGTTCTGCTGTTGTGGAACTGGGAACATGGTCCCTTCTGGGAATTACAGTCTTAAGAACAGAGTCCTGCTTAGATGAACTTTCCCTTCTCTCACATTTCTATCACAAAGAAAAAAAACTCTTAGGCAAATTTTATTAAAGACACAATATTATTCCAGGTTTGATTTGGAACTATATTTCATGGAAGTAAAATATGTGATATAAAACAAAGCTACAGACTTTAGGAATTGTTTTCTACGTCTTTGCTGTCAGGGCCAATATTCCAGATGAACAGAGAGCACTTAACTGGATCAGGAATCGAAATTCTATTCCCTAATCCATTACATGGCAGCTATACTACCTTGAACAAATCACTTCACTTTTCAGAGATTTGAGTTTTCTCAGATATGAAATAATTGAATGGATCTAGAGAGTTGCCTTAGATCAAGTTCTTTTGGAAATACACTCTGAGAGGGAGAGATGAGTGCAGTGTTTATTGGCAAGTGTTCTTAGTATCATCTGTAAGGGAGTAAGTGATACAGAGAAAGGTTGAACTATAACTCATTTGCAATAGAGTCCTTTGCCAATTCCACCAGCTCTACAGCTGGGATAGCCCTTCAGAGTTGTCTTGAACTGTATGAGGGTCAGCGTTTTAGGCATTTGTCCGTCACTTTGTCAAGTGTTTGGGGCTGCCGCTTAGGAAAAGGAAAAGCTGTGGCTTCGGACAAGAAGACTCTCTACAGCTGAGAGCAATTCTTGGGGAAGAAGTAAGCCACAGGTTGTCATCAGGCAGCATTTCCAGCAGTTTGGGAGATGAATGCCTCCAGAGGCTGGATCTGGGCCGTGACCATGGCACCCACTATAATAGCCAAGCATTGTTAAAGTATTGTGCAGTCAGAGCATTTTTATATCTTGCTACTCATGAAATTTATTTTCTTCTCTGTATACTATTTCTCTCTCCATCTAGAATTCTGGAATAATTTTTTGCATTTTCATGTCCATCTAGTTTTGTTGTTTCTATTAGTCCTCTTTTTCAAACAGATTAGCACTGTATGAGAGTTTCTTTTGCATTTTCGTGGCATATAAAATAATCATAGATGTCTCTGTGAGTTAGTTTTTCCCTTTAGCTTCTCTTACTACTATTGTTTCCAATCTTTATTTGTCTATTAGAAAAAGTTTTTGCTTCCTACCTCCCACCCATTATCATCCTTCTAACCAACGTATAGCCAATAATTTGTCGCTTTATAATTTAATATTCATAAATACATTTCTTTACAAAGAGAAGGTTAGCTTTTCTCTATATTCAAAATCATATGCCCCAGGGATCTTTACATCAATATGACAATAAATGTTGAGGTAACAGAAGGAAGTGTGAGTAGTGAGTTAGTGAATAGATTAGGAGGTGAGTAGGAAAAGTGTATGATTAAGAGAGAATCACCATGGACTACTGCATGATGTATGCTTACGAAAGCACGATGACCTAGCCTTGAATATCTGACTTAGGAAGTTGTACAGGTGTCTGGGCTTTTCAAAAAGTTTGCATGCCATTGACCAATATCTTAGATCAGCTTATGCAATGAATGATGACAATGTCTAATGGAACTGAAACATATAAGGCAGGAGAATGATGAAGGAAGTAAAAAAAAAAAAATGCAGTAAAGAAAAATGAAGGATTTCAGTTCTTCAGACCCATAATGGAGCATATTATGGGTCTTTCTTTACAAAGACCCATAATATGCTCCATTATGGGTCTTTGTAAAGAAAAGAATAATTCTATTCTTTACATTTATACAACTCGCTATCTTTGACCCTATTGGAAAAACAAACAAACAAACAAACAAAAGAAACAGACACAAAAGCACCTCATTTATCTCAGGCATTGATTTCTTCTCTCTTCTTCCTGGAATTCCTCTTTCCCATTTTCTTTCTTGCTAAGTCCTAGTAGAATATTGAACGACTGCACTATTGGTCCAGGTTTATTCTTCTTTGAGAAGGTTCCCTAACCTTTTTAACAGCCACACATCCAATCATTCACTTCTCTGTTGCTCCTATAGTCTTCCTTGGAGATTTTAATCACGACATTCAGGACACTCTATTATAATTATTGATTTCATGTAACAGACTCCTGTTTACTTTCTGCTATGTGTCAGGCATTAATCTAAATGATTTACAAATGATAATTTGTCTGATCCTCATTACAACTCTATGAAGGTAGTACTATTATTTAAACCAACACAGATAAGGAAACTGAGACAGAGAGTGCTGAACACATTCCCTATGGTTTTATAGCTAGTAAGAAGCAGGACTAGGATTCAAGCCCAGGGAGTCTGGTGCCACAATACATGCATTTAACCGCTATGCCATGCAGCCTCCGTGTACTATGCTAGCTTGTCTATTATGTTCACTAGACTGTGAGACGATGCCCTACTTTTCATGGTAAAAATAGCTTTTTTATTATATAAATAGTACTTACCCATTGTAAAAATTAAATCAATGCCTAAAATAAACTGAAGAAAGGAAAGGTTACCTGGAGTCCCACTACTCTGAACCTGAAAGAACCATCATTTAAATTTTGCTTTTATCTTTTCATGCATTTGTTTAACATACCACCCACTCATGCTCATACGCAGATGATTAAATATCATCGTTTTCTTTTCCTTTTTTTTAAAAATTATGAACATTATCTGCCCTCCTAGTCCCAGAGTTGCCTATCTTGATGAGATTTGTTAAAAATTGATGTGTGAAAAAAAAATTCATTTATTTTCTTTTCTCATGGCCTCATATTTTGTCTATATTAATGGAAATCATATTTTTAATGGGATCATGTTAAAAGTAATTTTTTGTATGTTGTTTTTCTCACTCATTAATTTCTCTAAGCCACTTGGCAAAGCTCTAATTTATTGTTTTCATCAACCACATGACACTCATCCCACAGAGCAGATGTATCACAATTCATTCAGCTATTCTCCTATGGTATTAGCTTGGTTTTCATGTCTGGACTATGGCAAATAAAGTAAGGGCTATGACTTTAGCCCCTGTATTTCTGTCATTGTGCTGGGAATAGTAGGACCCTTGGAATAAATATTTGTTGAATTAAAATAAATAGAACAAAAGTCAGATTTTAGAAAGTGTAAACTAGTTTTTCCTTAAGAAATGAGTGTGATCTTAAATTAGTACTGAATAAATAAAATTCTAGTAAGGGAATTATAATTTAAAAGTTCAATAAGAGCTTAACTATTAAAAGGTCTCATGTGGTAAATGTTTTTAAAGTCAAACAATTGTCTTTTTTTTTTTTTGACTGCCAAAAAAACAGTTTTATTATATAGAATATTATCTTAAGGTGACCTATCTTGGAACAGTATTAAAATACCTCTATGTTCACACAGTTTATTCCTCAGATACCTTGTGCTTTGTGATCTGGCTCCTATTTTTTCAACCTCTTTTCCTAATGTTGCTGTGGACAAAATGCATGTTCTGTCCATATTAAGCCACTTTCAGTCATATCAGCCCGATAGATTCTTTCACACAAATATGCCTTAGTGTATGTCGGCCCTCAGCTTGAAATAACAGATCTATCACCACAGTTCCACTGGTAATTTTACTCATCTTTTCCTGTGCCATTTCCTCTGCAAAACTTTCTCAAATCTCTTCTGATTACCCTCCTGCAAAGTAAATAACTTTCATTCATTTGATTCTCTAGAATCTTCCTATACTAAAATACAGTACTTAAATCTTTTATTCTAACTCATCTATATCACCTACAAGACTGTGATTTTTTTTAGTGGTTGGAGTTTGTCTTTTTCATCTTTTTCTCTAGTAGTCTTGTTAGTGTCTGGCATACAGAAGATGCCCAAAAATATTTGTTGAATGTATGACATACAAAAAATAAAAATATTCTGGACTAGAATCATGAAAAATCATGAAAACTGTCCAGTAATCGCTGATATTAAAAATCTCAGTGGCATTTTAGAAAACTAATCTCAGAGCTCTGAGACTTTCCAGAGGGCACTTCCACGGAAAAGGAGGAACAAGGACTCTGATCAGAAGTTGAGTAAATATCCTCCGAGGCCCCTGATTATCCAGACATTGACAAAAGAAAGGCTCTCCAAGTCCTGCCACTATTACTATAAGGAAGTCCCAGCTCAGATGATTCATTGTCAAATATTTGCATGTCCTCTGGCTAAGAAAAATAAAAGCCAGGACATTCCAGAGCTTTTAGGCATATAAAATCTAGGGACTTTCCCAATTATTTCTCCTTAGAAACTGATAACTGAAGAGGCCCTGTTTCATGAAAGCAAGACATGTGAAATGGGAAGAAAGCAGAATAGTTATCTGCTCAGCATTCAGAAAGTATATCAAAGCCAACAAAGTCATTATTAAAATTGATTATTACTGTTTTGCTACGTTGGTATTTCTGTTTTCTGTTCTCTAGCATAAGCTAGAAAGGTGATGGAGTGTGGTAAATGATATGAATAAAGAAAGGCAAAATACAAATACACTGTTTTTCCAAACCCCACAGCAGGCTGGGTTCACAGTCTTCCAACACCAGTTGGGGCCCTTCGTTGAGCTCCAAGTCAGCCCTACTCTCTTTGGTGGCACTTTAAGTGTGTTTCTCTCACAACAGCCCTGAAAATTCAGTGTTGTTATTTCTGTTTCACAGATAAGAAAATGGAGGTTAAGAAAAGTAATTATCAATAATCAATATCGTCAGGATTTATACTCAGGTGATCTGCACCTGAGGTGGCAATCTGCAGAGAATAATTTCAGAAATGCTATGTAGAAACCTTTACCTCTAAATATGTAAACCTATTTCTTTATTACCTGAAAATGCACAATTACAGCTTTATTCTTGTGGTTTAAGACAATGGAGGTTTTCTACATCGTTAATGCAGATCTTCCCCAAATCTTACAATGCATTTATAATTCATATGTGACCTTATCAAATTCTTTCCAGAAAACAATTGTAATTAACAGACAGTTTTTCCGATATTCTCCCCTATCTTCAGGCATGCAGTGACCTTCAAGCTTTGGGTGGTAATCCTTTGCCAGTCTGTTGTTAACC
>NW_011888789.1:7689870-7697735 GCF_000151845.1 Pteropus vampyrus
AAAGTCATTATTAAAATTGATTATTACTGTTTTGCTACGTTGGTATTTCTGTTTTCTGTTCTCTAGCATAAGCTAGAAAGGTGATGGAGTGTGGTAAATGATATGAATAAAGAAAGGCAAAATACAAATACACTGTTTTTCCAAACCCCACAGCAGGCTGGGTTCACAGTCTTCCAACACCAATTGGGGCCCTTCGTTGAGCTCCAAGTCAGCCCTACTCTCTTTGGTGGCACTTTAAGTGTGTTTCTCTCACAACAGCCCTGAAAATTCAGTGTTGTTATTTCTGTTTCACAGATAAGAAAATGGAGGTTAAGAAAAGTAATTATCAATAATCAATATCGTCAGGATTTATACTCAGGTGATCTGCACCTGAGGTGGCGATCTGCAGAGAATAATTTCAGAAATGCTATGTAGAAACCTTTGCCTCTAAATATGTAAACCTATTTCTTTATTACCTGAAAATGCACAATTACAGCTTTATTCTTGTGGTTTAAGACAATGGAGGTTTTCTACATTGTTAATGCAGATCTTCCCCAAATCTTACAATGCATTTATAATTCATATGTGACCTTATCAAATTCTTTCCAGAAAACAATTGTAATTAACAGACAGTTTTTCCGATATTCTCCCCTATCTTCAGGCATGCAGTGACCTTCAAGCTTTGGGTGGTAATCCTTTGCCAGTCTGTTGTTAACCTGAAGCCAGCTTTTCCTCCTTAGACCAGAAGGATATTGTTTTTATATTTAATAAAATGTATGTAATGTTTAAGGGCTTAAAGGCCACCAAGGAGACTGGAAAGCACCCACACTGAAAGGCTCCCTAGTACTGGGAATTAACAAATTATAATTTTTTATAAATGGGAGAGAATAAATAAAAACCTCAGTGCTTTGCACATAGTGGGCCTTCCGTATTTTCTGTAAATAAGGTTATGTTAGATGGGACCAGTTTATTGTCCCAACTCTGGCACAATTGCTGTACAATTGGTACTAAGGTGTACTTCCTTACTTGTTTTGGTGCTAACCTTGGTCACAACGCTTCTGCTCTGAACCATATCTGAAAAAACACAGCTCAAGGAGAACAATCTCTTCATTGTGCCGAGAGGCCCGTGGGCTCCACAAAGAAACACACACAGCCAATTATACCTCTGAGCATCTGACACAGAAAAGCACACAGCCAGGAAGACAAGGGCAATGCTGACATCCCTTCTTCACCCACCACACACACACACACACACACACACGCGCACACACACACACACCTGAAACTGTACCCAAAAGAGACCATTATGAAGCGTAAAGCAGTGGGCACCATGATTTGCCCGTAGAAGTTGCTTGATACCTCATATTTAGGGAGGTCTCCTAATCCCGAGTACTCTCTTCATTTGACCAAAGATAAAAGCTTTTTTTTTTCCATTCTTTTTATTCTTTTATTATCTGCTTTATCTTTCATCACATGTTTGTTGAGAGCCTAATCCATATTGGGCACTTATGTATGCATTGGAAATAGAGTGATGGTGAAGAGAGGCAAGGTCTTTGTGTTTATATTCTAGTTGGGGGGACAGATAATAAACAACACAAAGAATAATTTAAAGCAATGAGAGTAAACAAAGCAGGAGTGAAACAGAGAGAGATGAGCCAGGTCAAATTGTCTCAGAAATCCTCTCAGGTAGACCTGAGGATTAGAAGTGAAGAGAAGTCTATGCAGACAGAATAAAACGTGAAAAGTTCTGGATGTGAGAATGAGCCTAGTATGTTTCCAAAAATTAAATTAAATTTTAAAAAAGTCTTTGTGGCCCAAGGAACAAAGGGAAGCTATTGAAGAGACTGGCAAGGTGCTAAGTTCAAATTGTGTAGGAGCCTGTATGCCATGATAAGGTTGAGATTTTATCTAAACACGATGGAAAGTCATGGAGGGGTTTAAGCAAGGGGCTTACATGATCCAAATGGACGTTCTAATGGGCACTAAGCCTGAGACATGACAAAGTGTGCGAATAGGAAGAATGACTGTGAGTCTGTGGTAGTGTCCAGGTAAGGGACGATGTCAGTGAAACTAAGGTGGTTACAATGACGACTGAGAAGTGGTTTGATCTGTGATATATTTTTGAGGTAGAGGCCACAGGACTTAGGCAATTAGTGCATGGACTTAACTTTCTACTAACATGTAATCGATTTTTTATATCCCTCCCCCAAAATTTGATTCTGATTAAGAGAAAGATCCTGAATAGCTGAAGAAACAAAGATTATAGCCAAATAAATAAATAAATAAATAAAAACATAGTTGAAACAGTAAAGAAAGGGCAGCCTAGGCTATCAAAACATATTAGCTATAACATGGCAGTATTAAGGGCCTGGCTCGCATATCTGTGCAACCTGTGAAATATATAAATTTATACATATATATATGTATATATATCTATAGACACACATATATATATATATATATATTTATAAAATATATAAAAATAGAAAATATAGAAAAATATAGAAAAATATATAAAAATATAGAAATATATATTTATATATAAGTATATATAATATTTATATTTATATATATATTTTTTTCTATGACAATCAGAGGTGGAAAGCTCTGTAGACATCACCTAGGCCATTCATCATCTCAGAAAGAAGACAACTTAGGAAAGGAGATTGAAATGCCTTAACTGGTGTCACAGATCTAGTTATCAGTATGACCAAATTTAGAGCTCTTATCTCCTGGCTCTCAGGACTATGCTTTATTGCTGCTTTTTAACATATAGCCTAATTTGTTCCTAATAGGGTTCCAACACATACAAATTACTCACTGTTTGCATTAAGGCATCAAATATCTCATTTGAAATTTAAGACAAGTAGAACACATTGTTAGAATTACTTCTACTTTTCCTGTCCCTTTAACATGGTTACTGTAAGGTGAAGTCTATTTTCCAAGGAAGGAGGGAGGAGAGGAGAGTATAATGGAGGGTAAGGGTATGGAAGATGTCGGGGGCGAGTACACTTGAAAGAGTTAATAAAGCTTTTCCACGGATCCAGTTACATGGAGTTGGTCCCTTCTGGGTTGCCGCCTTTGGACATTAACCATCTTGTCTTTCTCATTTTTTGTTGAAAATGTGTGGAAATATGGTAGCATGGTGCCCTTCTCCTTCATATAATTTTGTCTAAATTCTTCATTTTGGCTGACATGGGCAGCTCTGCAGTCTTAAGTTGGTATATGTCATACAATCATATAATATTCTACAACTATAAAATGTATTTGATAAATGCGAGGCATTCATGCTCATCATGAAAGCTAGCTATTGAAGCATTTATGTAGACACAAAGAGGATAGTGGAAAATCAAGCAGTCAGGTGGGTTTCACTGGATTTTTTTTTTTTTTTTTCCAGAAAACTTGGATTCTCTTTTGAAGTCTGGTACTGATTTTATGAGACCTTGGGAAAATTTCATTCTCAGCAAGCCCCAAACTTCAATAAAATAGCAAAAAGAGTGATATTTTATAAGACATCTTTACATCCTTAAATGTGGAGGCATTTTATAAATATAAAGTTGCCATTATTCTTCAGTGAAATTTTTATCACCTGGTGGAATTATACTTTGATAAGTACAAACATGCCTCAGTGCCCACTCCACACTTCAGAGGATGCTCATGTTTAAGCTTGTTAACATCTTGAGCATTAAGCATGTCACACCAGTTGCTTCATCTGACTTCAAGTCTCTAGTGAGCCCTTGAGAGCTCAGCCTTGTCAAAGGAGTTTCAGGGAGAGTATGGTCCTCAGATACACCAAAGAAGGGAGAAACAAGATAGGGTTATGTCCCTGACAAAGTAGATGAAATAGTTGAATCCGCAGCCAATTTGAGTGAATGGCATAGAGAGGTGGCAGCCAGATAACTGTCATTTCGTAGAGTCATTGTGTTTCAAAGAGAAGAATAGAGGCCTTTTTTACCCCTTGCAATTATTTCCATGTGCTCTGGTTCTCCAGCCCTAAGCAGTCCACCTGGATTTGTCAAGTTTGAAAGCAAAAAGAAAGTTGAACATGCATCCCGGATGCATACTCTTAATAAAAAGGACAGAGACAATTCAAACAGTATTCTGATAGTAACCACAAAACTTAATTCATCATTTCCTCTCCTGCGTCCCTAAGCCCCAAGCACTCACCTTACCTTTCTGGCTTTATTTACCCCTCCCTCTTACCTTCATAGAGTTAGAAGCTGAGAATAAGCATATTTATCAATTAAATACTTGAAATATGGTAAAGTAGACTTAAAAAGCTAATGAAATTGGACAGACCACATATAAAAGAAGTCAGCATGTGGTATGGAAGACCAAGTACTACTAGTTTTGGCCCCATCAGCACCTTGCCAGGCAAACATCCAGAAAGTCACACAACTCTTAGTGTTTTGTTGTTTATGTCTCTTAAATGGGATAACAATTACGATAACCGACATTTAGTGAGGACTTTTCATGTGTTTGACACTGTGCTAAGAGTTTTACATACATTATCAAATTTAATCTTTCAAATAATCTCTGAAATGGGCATTTCCCAGATGAAATGAGATTTAGTAATTTTCCCCTTGTCATAGCCAGGAGGGAGATTCGAACCCAGGCAGTTTGACTCTGGAGTTGTTCTACTTTCATTCTCATTTGGTCATTGGAAGTTGAATGAAATACCATTTGTAAGCATGGAAATAAAAAAAATAGTCTAGATCTGAAAGGTTTTGTTTATGATTTCTAAGTTTTAAAATAGATTATAATCTTAAAAAGGGCCATGTTACTTAAAAATTTGCTTGGTGAGGTTTGAGGTGGCGGCTTTATACATCAGACAGGAATGATTTCAAAAAAAGTCAATTTTCTCCTTTCTCTCTGTTGCTGGGAGGTTAGAGGGAGATAGTTCTAGGACTTCTGCCATAGAACTAGATATGTGAGCAACAGAAAGTTAGAAAATGTAGCACTGTGCACAGTGCTAGTAGATTAATTGGCATTTAATAAAATACGCGTGCCATATTATTTCATAATGTGTGACAATTAAAACAATACATATGTATGCACACATGCGGACACACATGTGCACATGCGCGTGTGCGCGCGCGCGCGCACGCACACACACACACACACACACACACACACACACACACACACACCTTTTGTCCTACCTTGGGCTGTTGTCTGCTTGGGCAGGCTTAATGACAAGGGTTATTCTGGTTCAATTCAACCATTCTGAAATTGAAAAGTATTAGAACCGTGAAATATCCGCCAAATCCTGGAGGGGGAAAAAAAGCTACTTTCTGTGCTTCATCTCTTTATGACTTACTTATAAGAGTGCCATTTCTTTGGTAACCAGACTTGATTTGGGTTTGGCTACAGTACTATAAAATTGGTGCTGAGATATATTTCCTTCTGGTAAAGGAAATCCTAAGGAAGCAGGAATGGAATTATTTAAAGGAACTTATGTATACCAGATAAGTTGCCTGGATGTGCCAGCCTAAAAACTCAGCATTTTGCATTCATCGTCTCATATAATTCTCACCACAAGCCTCTGAACTGGGTATTGTCTCCTCATCATACAGAATGAGAGGCTCAGAGAGGTTTAAGAACTTTCCTAGGTCATTCAGAGAACAAACATCATAGCTGGGGTTCAAAGTCAATCTCTTAGAGCATCCACCCTGTTCTTCACCAACTGTAATGGGGATCAGCAAGCTAGAGCCAATAGGCCAAATTTGACCTGCTGCCTGATTTTATAAAGAAAGTCTTATTGGGACAGAGCCATGCTCATTCATTTACAAATGGTCTATGGCTGCTTTTACACTATAATAGCCTAGTTGAGTAGTTGCAACAGAAACCATATGGCTGCAAAGCCCATAATATTGACTGTTTGGCCCTTTACAGGAAAAGTTTGCCAAACCCTGGACAATACCAAAACATAATAAATTCAACTCAGATCATTTATCTCAGTGTGGCTACAATTTTACATGTATCTCCAAAATCTAATGTGTCTAGGTGTATAGACTTCCTGTCTTACACCCGGCTTCCACTATATATATTTGTTTTGTTCCAGGAGGCATGAAGAAACCTGAATTCTTAGCAAATCTTTAATAATGAGTCATGTTTAAGAGGGTTCTACTCCACTATGCATTTCTAGAACTTGTTTCTTTCCTAAGAATTAAGGTACTTTATAAGCCTGTTTATTTAGCGGGCAGATGGAGAACTAGCATCATTTGGCAGAAAGGAGAGATGAGTTATTCACTCAGGAAAAGTGATACGTAGGTCAGCTCACAGGTGAAATCCATGTTATGTCATCCACCAATTATACGTAGGAGCGTAATGTCATAGGAATGTGTCTTTGGCCATCAGGATTTCAAACTCATATTTTGGAGGCAGGTTTGAGTTTATACATATCCTGTGGGTTGTGAGGTCTGCGGATAAAATCCAGAGTAGCAATGCAATTAGAGCTGCCTTAACTCCTGCCTGGTTGCCCAACCACACAGGGCTGGGCAGGGTGAGTTCGCTGATTTCTTTTACTGTCTGTGTCATTTCTTAGTTGGTGATAAAGGTGTTATAATCTCAGTTTTTAAACCAAACCAGATTGCAATATTAAAAAATAAATAAAAGAAAGGCAGAGACATTTTTAAAGTAATCTTGTAACTTCTATAGTACAAATATAGAAATATTTCTGAATTAATGAATAAACTATAATAAGATATTTTTTGAAAAGTGCCATTTCATCTATAGTAATTTATGTAATACAACTAATTTATATACTATGTAAAATAAGGCCCTATTTGAATGAATGTATAAAAATAATTAGTATATCAATTTTAAAATATTTAATATCAAAATGCTTTAAAAAGTAATGCATACTATGTGATCATTTGCTTTGCAATTTTAATGCCATTTGTTTTCTCATGATTCTCTCCCTTTTTTTTTTTTATTAGTAATATCTAAGTTTGTTTCAGTCTGGTCCATCTCTAAGTTACTTGAATTCATGTTCATATATAGATTTTTTTTAATGGATTAGGTAACCAGAAATTTGTACGCTCTGGTGCAGAGTCAAAAAATCTCTAAATTAACATAATGGAAGAAAATATTGCAAACCATACAATGATAAGGAGTTAACGAGCAAAATAAGAAAGGAACTCCTACAACTCGGTAGCAAAACAAACAGACAAAACAACAACAACAAATAACCAGATTTAAAAATGGGCAAAGGACTTTAATAGAAATTTCTACAAAGACATACTAATGACCCAAAGGGGTACATGAAAAGATGATCAACATCAGTGATCATCAGGTAAACGCAAATGAAAACCACAATGAGATATGACCTTATACCTGTTAGGATGGCTATTATGCAAGAAAAAATGAAAGACAAGTGCTGGCCAGGATGAAGAAAAATTGGCACACTTATGCCCTGTTGGTGGGAATGTACAATAGTGGGTAAGAATGTAAATTAGTGCAGCCACTGTGGAAAACAGTATGGAGGTTCCTCAAAAAAAATTAAAAATAGAATTATATGACCCAGCAATTCCACTTCTGAGTATTTACTTAAAAGTATTACAATCAGATTCTTAAAGAAATATTTGTACTCCTGTGTTCATTGTAGCATTATTTTCAATAGCCAAAATATGGACGCAACCTAAATATCCATCAACAGGTGAGTGGATAAAGAAAATACAGTATATACATACATGGAAGGTTATTCAGCCCTTAAAAAGAAGGAAATCCTGCTATATGTGACAACATGGATGAACCTTGAAGACATTACGCCAAGAGAAACAAGCCAATTCACAGATGGACAAATACTGTATGATTCCATTTTATGAGGTATCTAAAGTAGTCAAACTCATAGAAACAGAGTAGAATGGTGGTTGCAGAGGGTG
>NW_011888789.1:7697785-7700113 GCF_000151845.1 Pteropus vampyrus
TGGAGGTTCCTCAAAAAAAATTAAAAATAGAATTATATGACCCAGCAATTCCACTTCTGAGTATTTACTTAAAAGTATTACAATCAGATTCTTAAAGAAATATTTGTACTCCTGTGTTCATTGTAGCATTATTTTCAATAGCCAAAATATGGACGCAACCTAAATATCCATCAACAGGTGAGTGGATAAAGAAAATACAGTATATACATACAATGGAAGGTTATTCAGCCCTTAAAAAGAAGGAAATCCTGCTATATGTGACAACACGGATGAACCTTGAAGACATTACGCCAAGAGAAACAAGCCAATTCACAGATGGACAAATACTGTATGATTCCATTTTATGAGGTATCTAAAGTAGTCAAACTCATAGAAACAGAGTAGAATGGTGGTTGCAGAGGGTGAGGAGGAGAAAATGTGGAGCAGCTATTCAGTGAGATAAAGTTATGCAAGATAAATAACTTCTGGAGATTTTTCTGCACAATACTGCACCCATAGCTAACAATACTGGATTGTACACTAAAAAAGTGTTAGGTGGGTAGGTTTCATGTTACTTATTCTTACCCTAATAATAATAATAATAATAATGACAATAACAATAAATCTCAAAGTAAAACTTCTTCAAAGCAGCCAAAATATGTGTAAAAAAGCTCATGCTCTATTATATGCCATTTTAATAAACATGCCTGGTTTCAGAGAATACAACAGGTTGAATTTCGGACATTAAAAATAAAAGCAAGACTAATAATCACAAGAGCTGAGATTTGTTGACTATTTATGCTGTGCGAGGCACCGGTCTGTCTTTTGCAATCATTTCATCTTTACAACAATGCAATAAGTTTGGCATTGTTGTCACTCCTTTTAACAAGGAAACTAATGTGCAGAAAGTGAAAGTAGCTGATCAAGTTTGTACAGCTGAGAAGTGGCAGAGCCTGGTCCACAAGCTATCTAGACTTTTGATGCCGATGCTCTGTTGCCTCCCCAGAAAATGCCACTCCCACCTCCTAGCATCTTCTTGATAATGTTAAATTACCAATATTCCTAATGACCTTAGATGTTTAGCTTGTGTTTCCTTGTACCATATATAAGAATGCAGGTAAATATTGGCACATGTCAGAAAGATTTTACTTAAATATGGTTACATAAAAGTAGGTTTATCTTTTTAAAAAACAAATATATGTTTTCTAGAAAATTGACTGACACGCGTCACTTAATTCTCTAACAACGCAGAATAAATGAGGTGCTACCACTGGGAACTTCAGCCATGGAGAGGCTTAGATTCAGACAGGAGGCCTTTCAATTACACGGCATAGGCTTGAATGATTAATGAATACTAACTGATGGCAATGAGACCTTTAAGAATAAGAAAAATAAGTTGTTTTCTGAAAGGGTTTCTGGGTCCCACCCCCCCCCATTTTGAGGTCACAGATAAACGTGATGGTTTTACAATGCCAAAATGATCTGTTCTGAAGAGAAAAATTCAGTGAACCATTTAGACTGCATTATGCTCAAGAGTCAATCACAGGACTTTAAAAATATTTTGACAGCTTGTTTTGGCTGTCTGTAAAAATATCTTCCAGATAAAACCCTCAGAAAATGTCTCAAAGAAAAATATGCGATTAGTATTTGATTTAATTTATCATCAGCTTTTACTTTACATATTTAATCCACCTTGTTAAACTTTCTTTGTGGTCATTAATGTTTACTAGAAAATAATATCATATTGAATTTTCTAATTATATATGAAATTCAGGATCAGGATTAGTCAATATTTTTCACATCTTCAGATTTAGAAACCTAGTATAAAATCTTACATAGACTAGCAGCAAATATTTGCCTTTCATAATAGAAATTAAAGAGTACTCTGTGTTTATGCATTTCCTAATGGTCTTTCCTGCTATGAACTTTAGAAACGTTTAACGTCCACTTAGTCATGACATACGCACAGCCTTACTGACCTAAAAGACGGATTTGCAGGGCAATAACCTTGCCAGCTTGTGTCAGCCAGAAGAAAAGGGGAGATGGTAGTGGTGAATCTGTTTTTATTACTTGATGCTTAATCATAATGAATCAGAGGCTTTTATGAGAAATCTTTAACCATCCCATTAAATATTTGCTTGCCAAAGATATACAGATTTCTGCTTTATTAGAAAATTCGTTTAGGCTCTAATTATGTGAATATAAGTTGTTTGTGAAAAGCTTAACAGTCATCTTTTGCTACATCACATGTCACATTTTTCCAAATTAACTTTTCTGATGTCATCAGGTCTTATAAAATGTACTTTAAAAAAAACAATCTTAGCTGAAAGGACTCCATTCGAGGAAATC
>NW_011888789.1:7702038-7706398 GCF_000151845.1 Pteropus vampyrus
TTCCTAATGACCTTAGATGTTTAGCTTGTGTTTCCTTGTACCATATATAAGAATGCAGGTAAATATTGGCACATGTCAGAAAGATTTTACTTAAATATGGTTACATAAAAGTAGGTTTATCTTTTTAAAAAACAAATATATGTTTTCTAGAAAATTGACTGACACGCGTCACTTAATTCTCTAACAACGCAGAATAAATGAGGTGCTACCACTGGGAACTTCAGCCATGGAGAGGCTTAGATTCAGACAGGAGGCCTTTCAATTACACGGCATAGGCTTGAATGATTAATGAATACTAACTGATGGCAATGAGACCTTTAAGAATAAGAAAAATAAGTTGTTTTCTGAAAGGGTTTCTGGGTCCCACCCCCCCCCATTTTGAGGTCACAGATAAACGTGATGGTTTTACAATGCCAAAATGATCTGTTCTGAAGAGAAAAATTCAGTGAACCATTTAGACTGCATTATGCTCAAGAGTCAATCACAGGACTTTAAAAATATTTTGACAGCTTGTTTTGGCTGTCTGTAAAAATATCTTCCAGATAAAACCCTCAGAAAATGTCTCAAAGAAAAATATGCGATTAGTATTTGATTTAATTTATCATCAGCTTTTACTTTACATATTTAATCCACCTTGTTAAACTTTCTTTGTGGTCATTAATGTTTACTAGAAAATAATATCATATTGAATTTTCTAATTATATATGAAATTCAGGATCAGGATTAGTCAATATTTTTCACATCTTCAGATTTAGAAACCTAGTATAAAATCTTACATAGACTAGCAGCAAATATTTGCCTTTCATAATAGAAATTAAAGAGTACTCTGTGTTTATGCATTTCCTAATGGTCTTTCCTGCTATGAACTTTAGAAACGTTTAACGTCCACTTAGTCATGACATACGCACAGCCTTACTGACCTAAAAGACGGATTTGCAGGGCAATAACCTTGCCAGCTTGTGTCAGCCAGAAGAAAAGGGGAGATGGTAGTGGTGAATCTGTTTTTATTACTTGATGCTTAATCATAATGAATCAGAGGCTTTTATGAGAAATCTTTAACCATCCCATTAAATATTTGCTTGCCAAAGATATACAGATTTCTGCTTTATTAGAAAATTCGTTTAGGCTCTAATTATGTGAATATAAGTTGTTTGTGAAAAGCTTAACAGTCATCTTTTGCTACATCACATGTCACATTTTTCCAAATTAACTTTTCTGATGTCATCAGGTCTTATAAAATGTACTTTAAAAAAAACAATCTTAGCTGAAAGGACTCCATTCGAGGAAATCGGCAGCATATGAAACTGTGGCTCAAAACTGCTTAGTCTTTTCATGTAGATACTGCCTGAGAGTGGTGACCTTAATAGGAAGGCCACTGTAATGTCTAGGAATTTTTCAGTGCAACATAGCTTTGTATCTAAACCCTGAAAACACATCAGAATTACTAATGGAACTTGAAAATGTGTTTGTTGGGTCTCCTCCTCAAACTATAGGGAGGTGGAACTTGTGCAGAAGGAATTACTTCCATTTTAACCGAACCCATCTGGGTTTGGAAGTGGCAGTGTTTTGTGTGCTTCTCTCACATAAAGGCAACACAGTTGTTTGCACTTTGAAACTATATTAGTAAAAAACCATATCTTAGCTTTGTAGAAAAACTCCACAGATTCCATTTGACAATTCAAAATGTCAATGCCATTTAGTTTATTTTATGAGACATTAATTTAGTAGACACTTAAATTTATTAGATGATTGATTCAGCTCCTTAAAAAAGGGTAACACCTGCTTATCTAGAAGAAGGAGCTCTCTGAGACTCTTTCAGCTAGAGGTCTGCCAAGCGACACCTTGATTTCATCTACAAGCGACTAGCTCACAAAAATGTCAGTATTCTAGTAGCCATGTATTTAATTGGCCAGGACTAAGACTTGGCCTCTCTGTTAATTCTTCTGCTGGTAACATAGACATTAACTCTGCTGTCATCCCTATTAATGAAAGTCTATAGCCATCAACATCCCAACTATGCTGAAAAGGGAAATTGATGGCAAAGGCAAAAAATATCCATTTAGTTATAGGTATAAATGCTTTCCTTGCTCTGGGGTGGTACAAGTGCTTTAAGCTTTGAGGGAATAGTTAGGTTATATCCTTCCTTCCCATTAGCTGGAAGCGCCTGTAGAAGAAAAGCTTGATTCTCATAGATTGAAAGCTAGCCATGCAAACTGATCCACAGGGACTGCGAGTGGTGGCCCCATAGGTGTCCTGTTTCAATGGCTTTAAAGTTCCAAGAGCATGAGGAAAATCCAGACTGCCATAGTTACTACTTAAAGCCATTGGACACTATGAGTGAGTACCCTAACTGTTCCTATATGGGTAAGTGAAGTGCTTTCTCAAAGAAATCTGGAGACCCAAATATTTCATGTTTGCACAACAGCATGATATATGAGTGTTTTTACGTTTAAGTTAACGATTAAATTAAAAGTAACGTATTTACATGGCAAACTCAAACAGTACGGAAGTATATATATGATACGAAAAACTAAAATCTCTCTCCTCATCTTACTCTTTATTCTTTCCTTTTGATTCTACTGTCCTGAAGAAAGCACTGTTAACATTTATTTTGTGTGTGTTCAGAAATACTTTGAGTAGACACAAGCATGCATATAATATGCAGATGGATAGCTATAGAGGTAGCCAGCTTATGGGAGCCCTTGAATGGAAATAGGACAATTCTTCAAAAGGCATCTCTTCTTTTAAGCAAATGTCAGGAGTTGTCTCTGGAAAATAATTCATATTTAGCTCAATCTATTCTCCAATTGATTAACGTAAACCATGACAGTCCTTTTCCCCTTCAAATAAATGACTGATCTGTAATTCAGTGTTATTTTGCATGTGCTTATCTCTCTTTCTGGAGGTCCCTATTTTGATGATAAGCTCATTAAGGATAGGAACAATGCAGAGTCTTGAATATGATCCCCACGTGCCAAATTTTTTCAATGTATATGAATAGAGTTTGATGTCAATTCACATGCACCTCATTTAACAAATTGGTTAGGGCAGCCCAGATTCCTGAGCTCTCTTCATTAGCACCTGATATAGCAATGAAACTATGGTAAATTCATGCAACTGAAGTCCTCTCTAGTTTGATGTACTTGTTGCTTTTCCATATATTTTTAAATCACAAAAATCTGCAGCAAAATTTTTAATAGGCAAGAAATAGTTTCAATGTTCTGCATTAGATAAATTATGGAAAGTTAGATGAAACAGAATTTGCAAAATTTCATGCTGAGTGTGATGAGGGTGATAGGTGAAATTAATGAGTCTGAAATGGTCATGACTACAAAGCTTTCTCAAGGAACACAGAAACTCGAAACTCAATAAGCATGAATATAGGAAGGCCTTTTCAAAGAGAGTCCACGGACATTTTCACAGATATACATATGGCGTTTTTTTAGGGTCACACTTAAGCTGAGGGCTGCATTTGTATGTGCTCTTCTTCCTCTCATCAGCCTTTTACCAAGTTGTTTGACATCTGAGATGCCACCTGGTAACTGAATTGATATCCTGTCATCTCATCTTTTACCAATTAGTTCAGGAAGTTTATTTGAGTGGTCTTGTAACTACTTCTCTTTTTCTTTTTTATTATCACTGCAGTTAATCCTACTCCAAGAATCAATTTTCTTCTCATATTTATCTAAATATCTTCTCGAAGCCCCTTCTGGTGTTTTTATTTGTTGGTTTATTTATCTCACTTCCATCTATTTTCTGATTATTTCAGGAAAACCTCTTATCACATCATTTTCTGGTCTGTTTCATCTTGTCTTTCCTCTCTTGAACATAAAATAAAGTTTGTCATGAGCAAAGGTAAGTGTCTGGATGTCCCTAGAAATATTTTAAGGTGGCACAAAGAAACCAATGTAATTACTCTTTCAAACTTACTTTAGGGTCTACTCAAATATTTGCCTTTATCTTTTCATTTCACTATAATGAAATCTTCCTCAAATACCTTAGAGCTAATTTTCAGACAAAACACTAAGAGATTTTTCTGCATTGTTCATGATGAATGATTTTTTCTGTTTTCTTTGTATACTCCAAAATCACAATGAATTACATTTATTTTCAGAGAACAAACAAATACTTTTAGCTCATTAAAGTTTATAATGTTCTGAAATTCTAATTATAATATAAATACATTCTGCTATAATGTAGTGTATGTATAGATTTTGGCCATATGATAGGCGAAATAGGTTTCTGTGTTAATCTAGACTGACACAACCACTATCTATACCATAGCTTTTAAAGAAATATGCATTCCTTTAGTTTTTAAAACAATTTTAAAAATCACATTTCAAACAAATTGAGTTCATAT
>NW_011888789.1:7706448-7714639 GCF_000151845.1 Pteropus vampyrus
CAAAGAGAGTCCACGGACATTTTCACAGATATACATATGGCGTTTTTTTAGGGTCACACTTAAGCTGAGGGCTGCATTTGTATGTGCTCTTCTTCCTCTCATCAGCCTTTTACCAAGTTGTTTGACATCTGAGATGCCACCTGGTAACTGAATTGATATCCTGTCATCTCATCTTTTACCAATTAGTTCAGGAAGTTTATTTGAGTGGTCTTGTAACTACTTCTCTTTTTCTTTTTTATTATCACTGCAGTTAATCCTACTCCAAGAATCAATTCTCTTCTCATATTTATCTAAATATCTTCTCGAAGCCCCTTCTGGTGTTTTTATTTGTTGGTTTATTTATCTCACTTCCATCTATTTTCTGATTATTTCAGGAAAACCTCTTATCACATCATTTTCTGGTCTGTTTCATCTTGTCTTTCCTCTCTTGAACATAAAATAAAGTTTGTCATGAGCAAAGGTAAGTGTCTGGATGTCCCTAGAAATATTTTAAGGTGGCACAAAGAAACCAATGTAATTACTCTTTCAAACTTACTTTAGGGTCTACTCAAATATTTGCCTTTATCTTTTCATTTCACTATAATGAAATCTTCCTCAAATACCTTAGAGCTAATTTTCAGACAAAACACTAAGAGATTTTTCTGCATTGTTCATGATGAATGATTTTTTCTGTTTTCTTTGTATACTCCAAAATCACAATGAATTACATTTATTTTCAGAGAACAAACAAATACTTTTAGCTCATTAAAGTTTATAATGTTCTGAAATTCTAATTATAATATAAATACATTCTGCTATAATGTAGTGTATGTATAGATTTTGGCCATATGATAGGCGAAATAGGTTTCTGTGTTAATCTAGACTGACACAACCACTATCTATACCATAGCTTTTAAAGAAATATGCATTCCTTTAGTTTTTAAAACAATTTTAAAAATCACATTTCAAACAAATTGAGTTCATATACTTCATTATTCCATTTTCCAAAGATGATTAATTTGGGGGATTGGGAAGGGAAAAATAATGGTTCAAAAAGCCACCAGACTTTTAGGGCAAGGTTCAAATCTTATGTGTCTTTGTTTCCTAGCAGAGTGCACTTAGTAGGTATTAAATAACTCTGTGTAGGATAAATGAGTTAGTGAGCAAATGAGGTAAGCATCAAAGATATTGGCTTCCTCTGCTCTGAATTACCCTCCCAAGCGGGACTGCCTCCAGCAAACCAGTTGAAAAATAGCCATTGGCTTCCTGAGTTCACCTTTTATATTGATGATATTTAAAGATATCAAAATACCTTGGTTCATGTCTCCAGGTATTTTAAAGATATATTGTGAATCAGAATCCCACTGATTTACTTCTATGCTTCAACTTTTAATGACTGCATCCGTAGGGAGAGGACACAGCTTGGCAGACCACGTAAATATGCAAATTTCTCATTGGCCGCTTAATAATGTCTTTATGGAAAATCATTGAACGTATGACTAAATTTTCTAAAAAATCTATCCTCTAGATTCTAATATCAGAACTTCCACGTTTATAATAAAGAACTTTTTGTATGGATTAGAAAAAGAACAAATAGGAGAACTGGTACACCATAAGGAGTATTTGAGGTATTAAACACACAGTACACATAAAGGAAAGTTTCTTATCATTTTTTATGTCTTCTTGCAATTATTTCTAAAATTTCATGGAATATTTCTATAACCAGGGCTAGAAATGAAGAGTAGGATGGGGTATTCAAAAATATGATAAGAATGAGAGTTCCTAGATTTTCCAAATGATATATTTGAAGTGGTAACATGAGTAAAATATGAGTAAAGTGCTCTTTGTATGTGAAACAGGCAACATTTGCAGGTAGCAAGGGGTAGACACGTAAGCCCTGGAGGTGTCCAGCTGCTGGTCTCATGTGAAACCTTAATTAGTGATCTTTCCTGACCCCTGAACTGACTCCATGGAAGGCTGCTGGTCGCAAGCTCCACTGAGGCTTCTGGGCTCATGTTGGCTCATGTTAGCCATCTCCTTTTTGATTCCCTGCCTTCCCATGATCTGACTTCTTTCAGTGACAGGGTTGCAGCTATCAAGATGCGTATGTGATTTCAAAATGAATACTATCAGCAGGTATCCTCCCTTTTTTGTAGGAGCGGACTTGAATGAGCAAATCTCCTTCCTCCAGGGTTTGCAGGAAATGGGATGAAGTATTTCATGAGAGAAGAATGGAGGGCATGGGCATAGCTCTCCTGGATCTCTTCCTTTTCTTGGGGGAAACCCATAATTCATATCCATCCTCTTTACATTTCTATGTGCTACCATATCTTGCTGTACATTTCAAAATGTACTCTAAGTGGTCCCTGAGCACCATCCTATCTTCTTTCCCAATCCTGCTGTGTGGTTGCAGCAGACACAGAAAGTAAACACTGCCATAAACAAACAGAGAATAATAAATTATAAGAATGCAACAGAATACGTTTTTTACTTGAACTTTGAATCATTAGATCCAAACATTCTCCTTCTGTCTTTCCAAAGCTCCAAAGTGTTGAAGGTCTTTGTTTTCTGGAATTATGAGCTGAGTACACGTCCTTTCTCTTAAGTTTATAATTCCTGTTGGGTAAATTTGGACAGAATTCTTCCTTTCTTACCTAAATAAGTGATGACTTATCTTTATTAGTTGACAACTAACAAAGCCCCACACTAAGAGATTTTTCTGCATTGTTCGTGATGAATGATTTTTTCTGTTTTCTTTGTATACTCCAAAATCACAATGAATTACATTTATTTTCAGAGAACAAACAAATACTTTTAGCTCATTAAAGTTTATAATGTTCTGAAATTCTAATTATAATATAAATACATTCTGCTATAATGTAGTGTATGTATAGATTTTGGCCATATGATAGGCGAAATAGGTTTCTGTGTTAATCTAGACTGACACAACCACTATCTATACCATAGCTTTTAAAGAAATATGCATTCCTTTAGTTTTTAAAACAATTTTAAAAATCACATTTCAAACAAATTGAGTTCATATACTTCATTATTCCATTTTCCAAAGATGATTAATTTGGGGGATTGGGAAGGGAAAAATAATGGTTCAAAAAGCCACCAGACTTTTAGGGCAAGGTTCAAATCTTATGTGTCTTTGTTTCCTAGCAGAGTGCACTTAGTAGGTATTAAATAACTCTGTGTAGGATAAATGAGTTAGTGAGCAAATGAGGTAAGCATCAAAGATATTGGCTTCCTCTGCTCTGAATTACCCTCCTAAGCGGGACTGCCTCCTGCAAACCAGTTGAAAAATAGCCATTGGCTTCCTGAGTTCACCTTTTATATTGATGATATTTAAAGATATCAAAATACCTTGGTTCATGTCTCCAGGTATTTTAAAGATATATTGTGAATCAGAATCTCACTGATTTACTTTTATGCTTCAACTTTTAATGACTGCATCCGTAGGGAGAGGACACAGCTTGGCAGACCACGTAAATATGCAAATTTCTCATTGGCCGCTTAATAATGTCTTTATGGAAAATCATTGAACGTATGACTAAATTTTCTAAAAAATCTATCCTCTAGATTCTAATATCAGAACTTCCACGTTTATAATAAAGAACTTTTTGTATGGATTAGAAAAAGAACAAATAGGAGAACTGGTACACCATAAGGAGTATTTGAGGTATTAAACACACAGTACACATAAAGGAAAGTTTCTTATCATTTTTTATGTCTTCTTGCAATGATTTCTAAAACTTCATGGAATATTTCTATAACCAGGGCTAGAAATGAAGAGTAGGATGGGGTATTCAAAAATATGATAAGAATGAGAGTTCCTAGATTTTCCAAATGATATATTTGAAGTGGTAACATGAGTAAAATATGAGTAAAGTGCTCTTTGTATGTGAAACAGGCAACATTTGCAGGTAGCAAGGGGTAGACACGTAAGCCCTGGAGGTGTCCAGCTGCTGGTCTCATGTGAAACCTTAATTAGTGATCTTTCCTGACCCCTGAACTGACTCCATGGAAGGCTGCTGGTCGCAAGCTCCACTGAGGCTTCTGGGCTCATGTTGGCTCATGTTAGCCATCTCCTTTTTGATTCCCTGCCTTCCCATGATCTGACTTCTTTCAGTGACAGGGTTGCAGCTATCAAGATGCGTACGTGATTTCAAAATGAATACTATCAGCAGGTATCCTCCCTTTTTTGTAGGAGCGGACTTGAATGAGCAAATCTCCTTCCTCCAGGGTTTGGAGGAAATGGGATGAAGTATTTCATGAGAGAAGAATGGAGGGCATGGGCAGTAGCTCTCCTGGATCTCTTCCTTTTCTTGGGGGAAACCCATAATTCATATCCATCCTCTTTACATTTCTATGTGCTACCATATCTTGCTGTACATTTCAAAATGTACTCTAAGTGGTCCCTGAGCACCATCCTATCTTCTTTCCCAATCCTGCTGTGTGGTTGCAGCAGACACAGAAAGTAAACACTGCCATAAACAAACAGAGAATAATAAATTATAAGAATGCAACAGAATACGTTTTTTACTTGAACTTTGAATCATTAGATCCAAACATTCTCCTTCTGTCTTTCCAAAGCTCCAAAGTGTTGAAGGTCTTTGATTTCTGGAATTATGAGCTGAGTACACGTCCTTTCTCTTAAGTTTATAATTCCTGTTGGGTAAATTTGGACAGAATTCTTCCTTTCTTACCTAAATAAGTGATGACTTATCTTTATTAGTTGACAACTAACAAAGCCCCATATCTGATTAGAAAGATAGAAATGTGGATGAACGCCCATTAACATTTAGTTAATGAAGATATAAAATTTCTCTAATAGACTGAAAGTTTGCTCAAACAACATTTAACACTGGGCTGACACATTTTAAGTCTGATATGGAGACTTGGATTCTAATCCTGGGTATAAGACTATATTCTTCATGCCAGTGTTTTCTCATCTTTAAAATAAACACTAATAACTGTTTTAGATTATGTATTATTATGCTATATATTAGTATAACTAATGTAACAATATGTTATAATATATAACCATTAGAGCCTCTTAGATTTTATTATGTATTGATTCTTTGAAGGCAGTGACCATGTCTATTTAGATAAGCTCTTTGTCCCCACCACTCATCACTGTGCCTTTCCCATAGCAGATGCTCAGTAAATATTTATTGAATCAGTGTTGTTTGTGTTCAAAGAGAATGTTTAACCTCTTACTGTCTCAATTTCTGCCTCCCCTTTCTTGGTCTCATGTCCACTATTAGTATATTGACATCCCTGGGCTTTGTTTCCAGGAATCTAAAAGAAAGTTTTCTTTTGATGCTAGGAAATGTAACTCAGTTTTTTAGAGAAAACATTTAATATTGATTAGCATATCTCAGGTTAGACTCCCATCCCCACATTCACCCATGCATACACGCAATTCATTTCTTCTCTCTTTCCTTACTTGGTAATGCTGTAAGAGTTGAAAGATGACTTACTTCTTCTCCAGGAATCCTGAACTAGGAGTTTATGAAACCCTGGGAGGGCTTGTGGCAGGGCTTGTGAAACTTGTAGGTGAGTTTCAAAAGATCCATAAACTTAGAGATTGTATGAGATATTTGCGCCTTGTCATGGAAAGAGGATTGAAGTTTTTAAATCAGATTCTCTAAGGGTGCTTTGACCCATAAAAAGTTAAGATCCACTCTACTAAATAAGTAAGGTCTAGTCATTTAGGAAATCCTGCACTCTCCTCTCTGTTATTGCTGAAATTTCTCCAAAAATCTTTCACAAGATAATAAAGTAACCCAATGTACATCTTTTAATTCTACCCTACAGCAAGACCAGCTTATGTGTGTACCTTAAGGTTTCTATCTCTCCATCTGAGGGGTCCCCATTCCTAAACTACCCAGGCCAGGAAGCCCATAATTCATATCCATCCTCTTTACATTTCTGTGTGCTACCATATCTTGCTACTCCAACAGTGGGCAAATAGATCTTCCTCATATGTACTTGTGAGAAAGTACTATTTTTACTACAGTGAACTTGAGATAGGCAATGCATGTCAAGGATACCAGCCTTACCAATAGAGAGGTCCATTTGGAAGAATAGTAAGAAATAAGGAGAGATAAATAGTAATGTAATAGAATAGACACTAAAATAATAGTCAGGGACCACTCCTGAGACTGCTATTAATATACTGTAGATATTAAGGAAGTGATTCGGCTCTTTGGCTTTATTTTCTCATAGACTGGTATGAATATTGAACAAGATTGTCTACAGGATCTTCCAGCTTCAGTCTCTATAATTGTGTGATTTTCGTTGGCTGATGTTGGACAAGTCAATGGAAAGTCCTAAAGCCTTAAAGAAGCAACATTTCTAACTTAACAGGAAATGGGCAGGAAACTAAACGAATCCAAAATATTGAAAGAATAAAGAAATGAGCTATTTTAATGGGCAGAAATATTTAATATTTTAAGTGTTTAAGTAAATTATTTTAAACATATTACTTAAGTAAATATTTTATTTTTTCCTAAATCATAAAAAGTATAACTCAATTCTGATCTTTTTAAAAAAATGTGTTTCTTAAAATTTTACAAATTTCCGAAATGAACAAATGAGAATAAACTAGACTACCTCCTTCCCATCAAAATGGCAATTAAAAATAATAAAAACTTACATTATCTATGAAAAAAATAATATAAAGCTGCAAAAAATAAAACAGCATGATATAGCACAAAATAAATCAATGAAATAGCTTCAAAAGTCCAAACTACCAAACATTAATAATAATTATAACAATAAAATTGTACTAATTTTATTTATAATTAAAATAAAATAACAAGAAAATAAACAACTAAATAAAATGATTTTAAATTTAAAATAATTTTATGTATAATAAAACTACAATAATTTATAATTATAAAGCTATAATAATGTTACAGTTATATTATTTAATAATTGTGATAATTTATTATAATAATAAAGTAATAATTGTTATAATAATAAAAAGAAAAAACAGCCCAATAAAAAATAGGCAAATATTCGAACATATACACTTCATCAAAATATATAGATAACCAAAAGCACATAAAAATATGTCAGACAGTACTAGTGATTAGGAAAGTGAAAAGTAAAACCAAAATGTGATTCTCCTAAATAATTATTAGAATGTCTGAAATTTAAAAATCTGACTATATCAAGTGTTAGAATATAGAGGAACTGGAATTCTCATACACTACTGACAGGAATAAAAAATGATGCAACCACTCTGGCAACCTTCTTGATAAGTTGAACATACATCTCCCAGTCATTCCGCTCCTAAGTATTTACTCGGGGAAAATGAAAGCATATGTCCATACAAAGACTTGTACATAAATGTATCATAACATACATCATAAGGTTGATTTGTAATAGCCAAAAATTGGAAACAGCCCAAATGTCCAACAATAGGTGAATGGATAAATAAATTATGCCATGTACATGTAAATAGAATACTACTCAGTAATAAAAAGGAACGAACTGATGTGCGCTACAACATGGATGATACAAAAATAATTATGCTGAGTGAAAGAAGCCAGACCCGCCCCCCCACAAAAAAGAGTACATACTACATAACTCATTTATATAAAATTCTAGAAAATACAAACTATTCTATAAAGAAAGCTGACTCAGTTGTTTCCTCTAGACAGTGGTGGGGAAATTGATTTAATCTAACAATTTAAAAGATAAAAGAAACTATAGAAAACTATGCAATTATTTATCTGATCTTGAATGGAAAAAGCCTTTCTAAGCATAAATATAAAGACAATTTTTAAGTAAAAAGATGATTAAAAGTTTTTAAAGTTTACATTAAAATAAATTATAAAATTAAAAGTCAAAGAGAAGGGGGTAATATTTGCCATAAATATAAGTTTATATCTTTGATATATAAAAAGGTCTTATAAAACAATAATGACTTGATAGAACATCCCTATTTTAAAAGGGCAAATCATATAAACTAATGTTTTACCAAAAATAGTGAGGAGGGAGAAAGGAAAGGAAAAGGAAGGGGAGGGCAAAGAAAGGAGGGAAAGGAAGAAGGGAGGAAGGGCGGAAGAAACATTTATAAAATTCTTAGCAGAAGAGATTTCCCCTCTCTTGGCGATGTCTCCATAGGTGATTTTATTTTAATCTTTGTGGTTTTCTATATTTTCATAGTTCCTACAGTGGACTTAAGTAATCA
>NW_011888789.1:7715644-7750198 GCF_000151845.1 Pteropus vampyrus
AGTAAAAAGATGATTAAAAGTTTTTAAAGTTTACATTAAAATAAATTATAAAATTAAAAGTCAAAGAGAAGGGGGTAATATTTGCCATAAATATATATATAAAAAGGAGATATATAAAAAGGTCTTATAAAACAATGACTTGATAGGACATCCCTGTTTTAAAAGGGCAAATCATATAAATAAATGTTTTACCAAAAATAGTGAGGAGGGAGAAAGGAAAGGAAAAGGAAGGGGAGGGCAAAAAAAGGAGAGAAAGGAAGAAGGGAGGAAGAGCGGAAGAAACATTTAAAAAATTCTTAGCAGAAGAGATTTCCCCTCTCTTGGCGATGTCTCCATAGGTGGTTTTATTTTAATCTTTGTGGTTTTCTATATTTTCATAGTTCCTACAGTGGACTTAAGTGATCATAAAAATCATCAAGAGAGTAGAGAAATTCAATGAATTCAGCAAAGTGTTAATGGTCTTCCAGATAAGGTGTGGAATATGTGCCTGTTCAAATGAAAACAAGACAAAGGGTGTGTGTGTGTGTGTGTGTGTGTGTGTGTGTGTGTGTGTAAGAGACACTGAGGAGACAGACTATGATTAGCAGGAAAAATCAGGGCTTTAGAAGCAGAACCCGGTCTCGTCAATGAACCGCGACTCCGGAAAGGGCAGTGGCAGTGCCTTACTCCCGCGTGAATCAAGACTGTCCAAGTACAACACTGAGAGCTGGGGAGGGGAGACTTCAGAAGTGCTGTTTAAACAATTGGTGAAAGATATGAAAGGGCAGATTGTATATCACTTTCAAATATATGAAGAGAAATGCTCAAATGTTCACTACACGCTACATTTCCTCATAATTCTCATTTTCCAACTATTCTTTCAAAACACAAGTGGTAATTGGACATTGACTATGTAGTCAACATTGTCCGGCTACATAAAATCATGAAACATCATCCTTAATTTTAAGGTATTTAGAGTCTACCTGAAAAAAATATGTCTTTCAGGAAATAATTAGTAAATTTGTTTCTTCCAGTTCATCATGGGCAGAATGCATTCTGAAATAAAGAGTTTAAAGCTGTCACAGGAGCACTCACTTTCAACATCCAAGGTTTTTTTTTTTTTTTTTTAAGAGAACTATTAAGAGGCCTTTAAATTGCAAGGAAAGTTATGTTGGTGAAAGGAGCTAACATCCAATGGATTAAGTCAACATGTAAATATGTATTTTTGGAGTCTGCAGTGATCTCAGAGGATATTAAAAGTTGGTTTTTATGATCATAGTTTAAAGTCATGGCATGGCGTCTCAGTTTCGTGAAGCTAGCTTAGTAGGGACAGGATCACAAAGTCGATGGTTCTTGCTGGAGCAACTGAGTTCAAGCCTTCTGAATTTGCTCTTTCATAAATCCACAGGATAGAAATTTTATTATTCTTTGTTTTTGACCAGAGCATTAGCTACATGTTGTCAAAAGAGAAGAAATAAATGATATAAAATAAATGATTTATAAAAGTTCTCAGAATTTATAGTCCCAAACTATTAGCACAACAAAATATTTAAAACTATATAGAATAGCAAAAGAGAATGTAATGTTATCTTACAATAAAATGCTAACATTTTAAAACAGGGATAATAATCAAGAATGTACATAATATATCATCCATGTACTTACTTTTTGTCTTTACCATAAATAGATGTGAGTTAACATATGTTTGAAGATTCATTTCCCTTTTATTGAGCTCGCCCAACAAAAGTTTTTTTTTTCCCCAGCATGTCCTGCTTTTATAAACCAAGATCTAATTCGACATGATTACGTAATTGTGTGGCCATTTGTGCCCTTCCTCCTCTTTCTGCTTTTTACAAAGTAGAGGATTTCTTTCTTCCCAGAGCCTTATAGAATATAATTAACTTAATAGCAATAATAGTTTTCTCACAACAACTAATTCCTCTATTTACTAAATTGTTATTAAGGACCTATTAGTTGCAGCCACTATGCCAGGTGTTGTGAATAGAAAAAGAATAAGACACATTCCCTTCTTTGGAGCTTTCAGCCTAGTGGGAGATTCATACAATTAAACAGATAATTTAAAAAGACAGCATGGTAAGTATACAGAAAGGTGTGGCAGACTGCCATTTGCCTACCCCAGCATAACATTTCTCAATTTTCATTAGAGACAGAACCCTTTAATTGTACCCAATTAAAGGACAAAATACCCCAGTCTCTTCTGTAACTAGATGTGGCTATGTGATTAAATTCTGGCCAGAGAGGTACAAGAATAAGAGTTCAGTGATATTTCCAGGAGAGTACCTTAAAAGAAGATGGCTCAGCGAGAAAAAGGGTCCTTTTAGCTTTTGTTCCTTCCTTAGAAGGATAATGAAACAGCTGGAGCTACCACAGCAATCCTGGACTCCTAAATAGAGTACTGGGTTAGAATGCTACTGACTTTGTAGAACCACCATATCAGCTCCAGACAGCCTCCTGCTGACTTCTTTTACATGGGAGAATAAATTTTTGTGTGTTTAAATTAAGCCTCTGTAGTTGGATATCTGACCATTGTAGCCAAAAATAATAATAAGTGATAGAATGACATTTAGGAAACAAACAAACAAACATGGGAATGGCTCCCCACTTTATCTTAGTGGGGAAAGGTTAGAGATGGTATTCTTGTAGAAGTTACATTTGAACTGACACGGAGGGAATACATGAATGAGGAAGACGTAGAAAAGTGTTTAAGGAAGAAGGAATGCCATGCAAAGATCTGAATTGGAAAGAAACTACAACAAATTAAAGAAGGTCGTATAATAGGAGTAAAGTGGATTAAGAAGAACCTGATAGGAGATAAGTCTGGAAAATCTCATAGATGCTCCATTTTGCAGAGACTGTCTTCAAGATATTAATAGGTAGCTGAAGAGCACAGCAGAAGTCTAGAGTAGAGGTGTAAATTTAGGAGATATCAATATATAGATGATTTCTAAAGTCTTGGGAATGAATGAGGGCACCCAAGGAGAGTGTTTAAAGTTAGAAGAGGACCAAGGACAGAATCCTGAGGTCCAACAATTAAAGATCAAATGGAGAGTCTCTTCATCCCCTGATTAAAGCAAATACAAAAATAATTTTTTTTGAAGAGAAAGAAAGAATATCAGCATGATTCAGTGTCACAAAAGTCTAAGAAATCACCGGGGCAGAGGGCAGCAGTGAGGTGGGATTTGTTTTGTTTTGTTTTGTTCCTAATAGTCAGAAGGGACTATTGATACAGATTTCAAGAAGGATAAACAGCCCTCTTTGCAGCTTTGCCCTACTGGAGAGACTGTGGGTGGACCATTAATTACGATAATATTTACAAACAAGGAGCCTACATAAGTCCCTAAGATTCTCAGTTTCATTATTTTTAATACAGGGATAATAACACTTACCTTGTAGCTTTGTATGAAGTTTAAGTAAGAGATAGAAAAGGATATATAACTAAATAAGGAAACCTTTTATAAGTGATTCACTCACCCTTAAAACTGTTTAAAGCAGAGATGGAAAATTATCACATATACAGATTGATCTTAGTTTGTTAACCTCTTGACAATTAGTAGTATACAGTTGTTGTATTTTTTAATTTTCAAGAATTTTTATATTTCTATGCATTGGCTAATATTACCCTACCATAGATCAGCCCAGAAGAACAAAACATGCCTTGGAGAGGTCCTCGTACTCTGAGCATCTACCATGAAACCTGAACTGCAGAGCCCCCTTGCATGGCCTTTTCCAAGACTTGCGAGGAATGTTGGCCATGTATTCACATGCTTACACATTTATGTAAAATTTGCAAGGTAAGACAATTAAACGACAATTAATTAAGACTATGGTCTCTTTCCATTCTGATTTTCTCTTAAAAACATTCCTTCTGTGTAGGTGGAATTGGAAGGGTCCTAGGCATTTTGAAATCAGACTGAGGGAAAGTTGAGTTAGAGATACATTTATTCGCCCTTAGTGTGGTGCATAGTAAAGTTATTGTGAGGTGTCCTAGAGTAGGAAAGACTTCTAGAAATATGCTAAAAGCCACTGTGCTGACTCACACAGCATTGTGGCAGGAAGGAGCAGGGCCAGAGATTGTATTGTGAATGAATGTGTCCTAGTACACCAACCACCAGTGGAATGTGAGCCATGATAGGACAAATCTGGAAATATATGGAGCCAACAGCTAGTCTGTGGAAAATTCTACCACTCATCAGACATGTAGAATTGCAACCAGAAGATTTCAGTTTCATTGATATCTAGTCAAAATGGAAATTCTATTCTGTGAAGAATATATGTAATAATTCAGTATAAGCAACTATAAACATACCAAATGTACCAAGCGTTTTATTTTCTTTTTCAGTGAGATCTGCAGGAAGTTAAATTTATTAGAATTCCTATGCTTTTACAGGGCACAAACCTGTAATAGTACCATAAACTGTGAGTGTATCTATAACAACTAATACAGAAAGAAAATACAATAGAGATTTTCTGAAATTCAACAATCCTAAACATTTATAGGACATTGTCAAAATAAGTTGTGAAGTCGAAAGAAGCTCATTTAATTATTAATAATAAAAAGCAAATTTCGATCATTCGTGTTACAGACTAATTATCTATTTTCTCCGTAGGAAAAAATATATAAAATCACTGTCAGAGGAAGAGGCAATCAAAAATATTCAGTGGAAAAATGGTAGAGAAAACAGTATGATAAAGATGTAGCAGGCAGATAGTTAATTAAATATGTTTTTCTGAATGTTTCCGTGTTTGTTGTTTTGTCAGAGATTTACATTTTGTAATTGGTGGAATTTTCTTAAATTTTAAATAAATATTTACTCTTGTATCTCATAATTTATAGTTTTTTAGTCATCTTCATAATTCTTGAAGTGATATGCATCTTATGCCACACAAAATGTAAACCAGTGTGTTCCTCTGTGCGGACGTTTCATTGTCTGCCTACAACAAGGCCTGGGGCCTCTTGTAACAGTGTCCCCATTAACCATATCAGTGAGGGTTTATTTCTGGGCTCTTTATTCTGTTCCATTGATCTATGTGTCTGTTTTTGTGCTAGTACCATACTGTTTTGATTATTATAGCTTTGTAGTATAGTTTGAAATCAGAGAGTATAACACCTCCAACTTTGTTCTTCCTTTTTCAAGATTGTTTCGGCTATTTGTGGTCTTTTGTGGTTTCATATAAATGTTACGATTATTTGTTCTAGTTCTGAGAAGAATGTCATTGGTACTTTGATAGGAATTGCATTGAACCTATAGACTGCTTTCGGTAGGATGGTCATTTTGATAATATTAATCCTTCCAATCCATGAATACAGTATATTCTTCTATTTATTTGTGCCCTCTTCAATTTCTTTCTTCAATGTCATAGTTTTTAGAGTTCCATCAACCATCACCAAGGAGTTAGCAGTTAATGATATGATCAGGCTGCCTCCAGTTACAGATGGTTTAGAATGGAAAACAAAGTCTAAATGCCAGATTTCGTGGTAGATGCTCAGAGTACGAGGACCTCTCCAAAAACGTGAGGTTTTGATGGTGATTGGAGAGTAGAACCGGCCCTTGGCACTGATGTGACATACACAAGAACTAAAAGCATTCAATTTCATTTTAGAGGGTCCCAAATTTGATCCCAGTTCTGCTACTATGCGTATGACCTTAAAAACTGAACTTGACTTTCCCAAACTTCAACATCCTTATGCATATGACAGACTGTTTAATACCTATTGTGAGTGGCTCTTCAAGTATAAAATCTGACTACTCTTGCTCTTCTCCGTCTTCTCCAAGGAGCCAAGGACTTACTGCTGCTCATGTACTCTTATTTTGGAGAGACATGTGCATACCCTGAACAGGCTGACCAGCATGGTGCCATTTCAGAATGCTATTATTAAGATGTGTGTTTAAAATTTCTTAAGTTGAGAGTCTGAATATAGTGAGGGAGGAGGTGGAAAAGGATGACCGCTAGTGACAAGAGTCTCCTTTGACTCTGAACTTGCATATCCCATTGAACCTAGTGGAAGACATGCAGGTATCTAGAAACCACCTATCTAACAGGCTGTGAAGCACGCAGAGTAACCTTGTGTCACTGCGCTTACTTATGTTGGAGCGGAATCAAGCTTTCACCCTTTCTGGCTACATACAGCACGCTCCATGAAGAGACTCCTCGTAACATTAGTTCCTTATCCCAGTATATTCTCAGTGATATTTGTGCATCTCTTCTTGATGGGCATCTTCCAAAACTTTCTGATTGTCACTTTAATCTAGCTCTGGCCACAAAGATCACTTGGCTTACTTGGATATTTTACCAACATGATTCAAGACTTCTTAAATAGCCTTAGGAACCATGAGATAATTGCTGGACCCATCCACGTTCATGGCATATAACCCATGAATGTTTTCCACTGGTCTTAGGGAAAATTCCAAAATCAACATTTTAACATAGCTTTAGAGGGCTATGTTAAATTAAGTCTCACCAATACCTAATTCTCTAGCTTCCTCTCAAGTTGCCTTTTTCCTCATTCACTTCTCCATTCCTGCTTGCTTATTCACAGTTTCTCTCACTCACCAAGCCCTTCCTTCACCCTCACATCACATAGGCCACTCTCTGTATCCAAGATGTTTCCAACCTCCCTTCATGAAGGTACTCTCCAGATAGCAATCAGGCCAAATGTCTCCTTCTTGGGAATGTCTCCTCTGGATTTGGTTAGAATCCCCCATTCTAGCCCACTACAGATAGAGCTATATCGAATTGCTTTTATTAAATCATTTTGACCTACCAAACCATCAAGAACATATGGGTCTCACAGCCCCAGTGTATCATACCCCTTACACAATTGTTATTAAGTAATTACTTGAGTATTTGATTAATATTTGATGGAATATAAACTCTGTGAGAGTAGAAATCATCTCTATTGTGTCTATTGCTATTCAGTACACAGTAAATACCACCTAATAAATATTTACTGAACATTATGTATTCTACAGTACAGATATACTTTTTACATTGTCGACTTTCATGACATACACAGAATGTGAATTGCTGTGGAGGGAAGTGCCATTTAGCCAAATAGGTTTTTGTTGCTTTATTTTTTCTAAGTCTTCAGGCATTAAATGCCATTATCGAATATTTTGCAATTCTTCTTGTAGTTCTTTGGCCCTTGTGTTCTTTTTTTGGTTATGATACTGCATTGTGCCTGAGAAATACATTCTGGATGTACCACAAGGCTACTAAAACAACCACAATCTTTCAAGTTTCCTTTTCTCCTCAGATAACTCCCAAGCAAAGATTCTGTCCTAGGGAAGAGTAGAACTTTTCACAATCTTGTGCCAAGTAAACACTCTCAGATTACAAAGCAAAAGATGTTGCAAAATACTTAAAAAGATGTAGTTTATGAAGCAGAAATTGTACAGATGTCATGGAAAGTCTAATAAAAATTCAGAAACGATTACAGCACAAATTTAACTCCTTTCAGACAGCAAAGGCACTTCACGTGTGACAGACACTCATGAGGACATTGGGAGCCCAAAGCTTGGCTTTCCAGACGAGGAAGCACAGCAGGTTTCTAACCACAGCAGAGGGGCCCTCATTAGACTAATCAAGGACCAAGCATGCCCTGTGCCAGGCCAAGAGCACAGGGGGTGTGCAATTAATTCTGCCCACGCTGCTGATGTTTCAGTGTATTAGTCTCAGTGAATCCTGATCATTTGTATTCCTCTCGGCTCTTCATACACATAGGCCTCATTGTCTGAATCTTCACACTTTTTCTATATTATAAAATATCTTTTCAAAGTCTCAGTACAAGCTGAAAAGCGATGCCTGGTTAAGAGCAACTGAGATGATATTTACCTCAGCCACTAGCTTCTTGGGTCTTGCATCTCTCAAATGGGAAGAACAATATGTCTTACATCCCTCACTGTGTTGCTGAAATAATGGCTGTGTAAGTGCACCAAAATGCATTGATTGGTGCAAAAATATGAGGATTTCCTATAACTCACCCCCTGAAGAATTTCCTTCAACTTTGAAAGTACATACTTGCATATGGGTGTAAAACTTAGACTACTGGTGTAATTTCTCTAATGGAAGCACAATGCTCTAAATCACAAGTCCCAGAGTCTTTACATAGATGGATGGATTTTTTGATAAATAACTCATACTCAGTGTAAACTTGGCTTTAGAAGTAGCCAAATAGGCCTTTCCTGGAACAAGATTAGCAAATAGCATTTACCAAATGATGAAAAAGGTCTCTCTCTTTGTCTGTCTCTGTACCTGTCTTTGTCTCTCTCTCCTCTCCTTCCTTCTTGAAAGGTTATTTCTGCTTTACAAAAAAATAACTATTTTCATGTTAAAAACAACTCATGAGCCCTTCAAATTAGTCCTAAAATATAGAATTTACAGAGATAAAGAAGGTAAAGATTAACGTATAACAGAACATAGATCAGTGACTGGCAAAAGTTAGGATGGGGAAAGGGGTTGTCTATAAAAGGGAATGAGGAAATAATGAGGGATTATGGAACTTTCTTATATTTTGATTTTGGAACTACACAACTATATACTTCTGTCAATCTTATAGAATTGCAACTAAAAGAGGTTATGCTGTACATGTAATTTAAAAAAAATTAAACAAAAAGAAGCTCCTGTATTCCTATCAACTAATGACAAGTGCTATTAACATTTTAGCATACGTCAGACTGATCTTTTTTGTTGATAACATTTTTTTAAAACTGTAATTATGATCATACAACACAAACATATACATATGTGTGTACATATAGAGATAGATAGCTAGATAATAGAAATGATAGGTAGATGATGATGATGATGATAGATAGATAGATAGATGATAGAATAAACTTTAAAACACAAAAGTTAATTCATATAAATTATAAAAAACCCAAAAGTACAAGAAAGTATACTATAAAAAGTTCCCTCTCACCCCGTCCTTAGACACCTAGTTCCCTTCCAGTTTTTTTAATTGTGTTAAAATAGACATAACATAAAGTTTACCATCTTAACTATTTTTAGTGTACAGTTCAGTAATATTAAATATTTTCATAATGTTATGCAGCCATCACCACCATCTATCGCCTTAATTTCATCTTATAATACTGAAACTCTATGCTCATTAAACAATAACTCCTCATTCTCACCACTCCAACCCCTGGCAACCACCATTTTATTTTCTCTCTGACTACTGTGAGTGTCTTCTGTATGTGGAATTATACAGTCTTTATCTTTTTGTGCCTGTCTTACTTCATTTAACATAATATCTTCAAAGTGCATTCATGTTGTAGCATTTGTAAGGATTTCCTTCCTTCCTTTCCTTCCTTCTTAAGACTAAATAATATTCCAGTGTGTATGTGTGTGTGTGTGTGTGTGTGTGTGTGTGTGTGTGTTTGTGTGTATCAAATTTTGCTTATTCCTTTTCAGTTTTTATACATCTTTCCTAAGATAGTATATATGTCATGTATACTTTTCTAATACTGACACTGAATCCATAATTCCACATCCAGCTTTTATTTTGGTTTTTTGCTTAACAAACATCTTAGAGATTATTCCAGATCATACATACATAGCTTTCTCATTATTTTTAATGTTGCACAGTATTTCCATGTTTGGATGTACTGTAATTTATTATATTATATTGGTAGTTATCTGGGTTGTTTTCAGTCTCCTACTATTACAAACAATACTGCTATGAATATCCTGGTACGTGTGACTTTTTCTTTTCAATGTGAATTAGTATATCCATAGAAGAAATTTTCAGAATTGTAATTGTGAGGTCTGAGTCTGCATTTTAAATTTTGATAAAGCTAAATTGTCCTTTTTAGAGTTGCACCAAATTTTATTTCTACTAATAATGTATGAGAGTGCCTGTTTCTGCATTGTTTTTTCAAACTTTTAATATTTGACTATCTAAATGAAAAATGTCATCTCGTAATCATTTCAATTTGTATTTCTCTTCATGTGGCTAATTTTGAGGGTTTTTTTAAAATATGTTTAAGAGCCCAATGTATTTAATTTCTTTTAAACTGCCTCTGTGTATCTTTGGTTCATTTCTGTTTGATAGATAGCCTCTTTTTTATTGATAAAGGAAGGTTTTTTTCATAGATTAGGAAAATTAGCCATTTTCACTATAATATATTGTATATATTTTCTTTTGTTTGCCACTTACCTCTTGTCTTTCTTTCTTTGGATTTTTTTTTTACTTGCATAATTTATTTAATATTTATGTAATTGGATTCATCACTATATATGGCCTTTTCTACTCTAATATTATCTAGAAAAACTCTGAAATATGAATTCTTATAGTTTATGGTATTTTTTTATTCTGATATTTGACTCATGAAATTTTGGGGGGTATAATAATGAGGTAGTTTTTTAACATTTCATTCTTCTAGATCACAAGTCAGCAAACTTTTCTGTATATGGCTAAATAGTAAACATTTGGGCCTTCATGGACAACATAGTTTCAGGGCAATATCTCAACTCAGTCATTGTTGTGAAAAAGCCACTGACACTTTCTAAACAAGTGAGCATGGGTGTGTTCCAATAAAGCTGTTATATAGAAACAGGAAGTTGGCAGGATTTGGCCCACAGACTAAGTTTGCTTACCCCTGGTGTGGAAGGCTACTTAATTACTTCAGCAACAATTGTCCAATGAAAAATTTTTCCCCACTGATTATCATATACTATGTTCTTTGTCATAGGTAAGTCTTTTATAAGACTCTCCATTTGGTTTCATTGCTCTTTCTATTCATAAGCTGGTACTGCACCGTTTTAGTTACTATAGCTTTATATATATTTTTAACATCTGCTGTAGCCAGCTACTCCTCAACTCTTATTTTTCAGAATTTCATCCATCTGAGTATTACTAAACAGATTAGAATGTCGGAATACAGTGATGGGCCTACAAACCATTTTTTGAAAAAAAAATTAGAAATACTTCCAATGGAAAAAATGGAAAAGTTTATTTTCATTATATTAACTCACAGTCATTTTCACAGGTTAACATTAATAACTTCTGAGTAGTGAAGAGAGAGATGGACTTAATTTCCTCTTCATTGAAAGTACTCTATTCACGTATTCACCTACTAGGTTAGGGAGTTAGGGCACATGAGCTAGAAGATGCCACTTCACTCTAGCAGAGTTGCCAATGTGTATTTCTTAATTTCTTCTTTCTGTTATTCTTTCTGTCTCAATAGACACTAAATCAAAGTTTGTTTCCCTGTTTATGATAGGTTTCATTCACCCACTCCCACCTTTGTCAAAAAATAAATTTAATTATAAAAATATACATATGAACTTACCTTAGAAAATATGGTGATGGAATGGGATTTGACTTCGGGTGAACACACAATGCAATATACAGATGATGCGTTATAGAATTGTACACTTGAAATTTAAATAATTTTATTAACTAATGTCACCCCAATAAATTTTATAAAAAATAGAAATAGAAAACCAGCCTTGACACAGAATCTTGTTTTTGTCTTACCTTTGATGTGGTGTTCAGCAAAGGAATTCTCACAGATGAGGCACTCTGGAAAGAGAAAATACCTATACAAGTTTCTTTTAAAGAGAGAAGAAAACATGGAGATTCTAGAAAGGTATGAAAAAGAAATTAAAGTTACCACAACATCACACTCAGCCACTTAGCAATAGTCACTGTTGAGACTTTTATGTATTTCTTTCTCTTTTGTACAGGCTTGTTACACGTGTGTGTAATACGTATGCAAACAATGCATACTAAAATCTTTAATCCTGCTTTTTTCCCATTTGTTATGCTGCCGTGCCCTACACTATTCTGAAAGACAATAGGGTTCCCAAAAAGAAATTGATCAAGTTTCTTGTCCTAAAAAATTGCACTTTTAGAGTTTCTGTAGACGTGATGCTGTGCCCTCATCACTGCTTATTTCTTCAGGCGGTAGGTTTTTTTTTTTCTTTTTGAGGAACTGTGTTCTCTCTCTTTTCCCCTTGCTATAAGATTGGGGAAGCAGAACCTAGATTGAAAGAAAGCATCTTGCCAGCACTCAAGGTCTCTTATTATCTCTGCCCCATGGGATTTCTCTCAGCATCCTCATGTGCTTTTGCCAAAATTTATAAAGAACAATCCTACTTTAGAAAGTCAGTGTTTTTCTACCCTCAGAGAATAGGTGTTTAGAAGAAAAGATTTTCTCTTGGAACTTGGTCAAGTGGCTGAGTTGCTTAAGTGCTATAGTCCCTATGTCGTGGCTCTCTCTTGCATATTTAGGAGCTACAACCAGGTCCCTTGAGGGCATCTTGACAGAGAAATGCCCACATCTGCCCTTTTTGAAAAGAGGATGGTGTGAGATCTGATTTATTAGTGCCACAGGTTGTCTGCCATATTTTCCAATTTCGAAGTAACTTTTTATTTAACCAGTGGTGATACCGTGGCACTATTAAAATACATCCCCAACCACCACTACCAAAAAATTTTTTTCCCAATGGAATTTCAGACTTCCACACAGAAGTAGTTTTCTAGCGTAAAAAGTGCTTATATATGCAACACATCAGAATGGGACTATGAATAAGTTTTCATGGTTTAAAACTCAGGAAAGAACTAAAGATTATGAAGATGCCCTTGAACAGAACTAAAGAACTCTGATCCCAGAGTTGAGGACAAATGACAGACTCAGTGGCATAGATAGACACCTAGAGTGGAGAACAAGAGGCAAAGAGATATGAAAGATGGGAGAGATCGAAAAGCTCTGATTCAGGAAAAAAGAACATGGGTCAGGAGAGGGGGAAAAGACTGACATAGATTAGCAAATGACAACAAATGAAAAGCATTAGCTTGCTCTGGTGAGTGGAAGTATTTTTAAGTGTTTTCATTGATGTTAGTTTTTTCTTTTCTTAAGTGAACTTGACAATCAAAGACCATCTAGGAAAGAAGACTAAAGATTAGGCAAAGTATTTTTAGAACAAGTTCAGAGGAGAGTACATATAACTTTGAAACATATTTTGTGTAGATAATGGTGCACATTTGAGAAGGGAGAGGGGGATTGGTAGCAACAGTGGTAGCAGATGGAATGTTACCTGAACAGCGATATTTTGCAAAGCTGAGATATGATGCTTGTCTTCAATAATTTGAATGGCTGTCCTTCAAAAGAATTACAAAAAGAAGAGCTGGGACCCAAGGGTGTGTACTACATATATTTTTGTTCAGTAGAAGCAAATATTATCAGTGTAGTATTACACTACTCTCATTACTATTATAACTGTAACTAATTAACACTGCCCAACAATAAAATGGGATGATTTGTAGAGTAGTGATCCTTGCATTGGACTTGTTCAAGCAAAGATTGGATGAACATCAGACAAAGATGCCCTAAGGGGACCTCCTGCATTGAAATGCATGACTTCTTAAAGTCCATTTCAATGCCAGCATTCTCGCCTAGGTGACCTTTGGACTGAGTTTTACGTGTTAAGAATCCTTCCTCTAATGAGATCATTTTTATTTTTTAAAGAAGGGCTCAACAAATCATATCACCAATTTTTATAGAGACATATTTGTCTACCTAATATCTATTCTCCACAGATTTCTTATTAACCCAAACTTGATTTTATTGGGTAACATCGTACCCAGGTTAAACACACAACATTTCTCAACTTCTGCCGTAAACAGAGATGATCATGCTACTAGGTTCTAGCCAAAGAGATATAAGCGAGAGTTGGGAGGAACATCTGGGATTCCCGAAGAAGGAAGTCACTGAGTACAATGACATGAAACTTGTCCCTCTCCCTCTTCCCATTTTCCTTTTTCTCATCTGGACCAGGATCCCTGCACATGCTGGGACCATGAGGCCACTTTAAAGGTAAGGCCTCAAGTTAAACATAGTAATGCAGAATATCAGCAGGGCTTGGTCTCAGAGTTCATTGGGCAGCTGCCATACCACCCCTAGACTGCCTCCAGAGTTCTCATTCTGTGAGAAAAATTAAAACCATGATTTTTTTTTCAGCCTCCATTTTCAGTCTTTTACTTGCAGCTGAACACAATGCACCAATAAGAATGAGATATTGTTTATTGTTAATTATGATGCTCCTGACTGTAACTTTTAACCCAGACTCTACTGCCTCCCTACTATTTACCATATTCTCTGCCCTTCCTCATCTGACTCACTGATGAAAATAAAACAGTCACAATCTCGATTTCAGAATTTTATGTAAATAGTTTAGAAAACAAAACAGAAAGGAAATAACTATGGGTAGATTCAATCTTCGGTGCCCAAACACAGCTGTGCTATTTGGTATGTATAACCTCCACCCAATTCCTACACAAATTTGTTGGGGGTGGGAGAGTGGGCTGAGAGGAGAGGAGAGAAGACAAAAACAAACAGTCTAAAAAGTTTTGAAAATTTGCAAGTAGCTGAAATAGAGCTCACAATTCTCCACCATCATCTACATTTAATTTGGGGGAGAATGCAGTCTTTTCTACTTTCACTTCCCATTAGAACAGCAAGAGATACTCTGCCTCATGGCAATGTGGATTATCTGCCACCAAAACTGAAGTTTCAGTCACTCAAATCCTGGTGCCATTTACATTGTTTCTGCTAGGAAAGGTCAGGTGTCAGCAGGGACCATAAGCAAAGAAAACCCCATCCCCTGGAGTCACAAGTGTAAAGAGAAGAGGGAAGCGAGTGACAGCACGTCTCTGTGCTGGATCACTTTCAGGGGTAGCAGACCACTACATCCTGAGGCGCTTTTTTTTTTTTTTTTTTTTTTTTTTTGCAAAAGGAAGCTGAAGGACAAACATCTGAAGGAGAAATTAATCTCTGTGAGTAGGTGACAAGCCATGATAAGCCCTCAGGGTACAAGTCAGGGTAGCACAGATGTTAGTGTGAGAACTGTTACTCATTCAAGGGAAGTGGGGAGAAGGGGGGAAGAGGGGGATGGAAGGGGGAGATGGCAAAGAAAAACAAAACAACAAAAATTAGAATCATCTTTGCTACGCGGCTGATTTTTTAAAGGCCATATTTCCACCAAAGGAACAAAACATTAAAATATACTCAGATGGCAAAAATGTGGTAAAACTGAAATTTTTACCTCTTTATTTTGATCATGTACATTTGTTCATCTCATTTGAAGAGCGATTTGATGATATGATTTAAATGCCATAAAACATGCACATCCATTTACCCAGTGATCTAGCTCTTAGAAAAGTATCTAAAAGAAGTAACTAAAAAATATTTTTTTACAAGTTGTGTGTCCAAGATGTTTATTTCCATGTTTCTATATAGAGAAAAATGAAAGCCAAATGTCTGACATGGAGATAATATTCAGTAATTCAATGTATGCGAATTTAATGAGATGCTATGCAACACTGAAAATTATAATATTTAAGACAGGAAAACATGGAGAATGCTTATAAGATAGAGAATGCATAACTAAATCAATTGTGTGATTTCAAATATGTCATCATTACAACTGCATGTGTCCAAGAACAAAAAGTCTTTGAGGAAAGAAGAATTTTGACTTTATGAGATTATATACGGGTAACCATATTTTTCTTGCCTTAAAGTTCTGTCATTGTTGCTGTAATAGGCATATGCTTTTTTTTTTTTTTAAGTGAAATCAAGCAAAAGACTCTAAGGAATGCTAGAACTTGACAATGTAGGGATGTCTAAACCTCTCATTTCATGGATGACGAGTTGAATATAAACCTTGTGTGGGATAGAACAGGCTCATTCCATTGGAAACAGTAAGAAATATTCATTTTCCCAAGTCCCTATTAGAAGTACTGTCACCTTCCAAGAGCCAATAGTAAACAACATAAGAAAAAGACGTGATAGTGTGATCTGAGCTGTTGCTCAGATCCCAAGGCTTGCTTGCTTTCATCCACTCCTTCCCATGACACAACGTTACTCCACATTAACCACATCGCATAATGAATAGAGCGTCAAAATGACTCCTTAAGGAGAGGAAAGGGAGAAATTATTTTTAGACAACCCAAGAGTTTCAGAGACATCATTCTCCTCCTCTAGTACCTATCTGTGTTGCACTTGCTATTTAGATTATGCGAAGAAAATAATGACATTTAAGTTCTAGTAGTCATTTGAGGAATAGCAAATAAATGACCGTGAAGTATTTCAGAAAACAAAATAAAGCCAAATCACAAAATGAGTTCTTCCCCACTCCTGCATCCCAACATCCCGCCTAGGGGGCTTTTTTCACACTTAGTAGTTTTCTTGTAATTTCACTGTCCTTATAAGAAAATTACCTTACTGAGAGAGTGGATATAGTTTTGGGGGGATAGAAATGATGATTATCGTATGGCTGAGGTATTGTTTTATTGCAAACTGTATGGCAAAGCTAGTAGGTGACTGGCTCAGGTAATGTAGGGAAGGTGAACAGCAGGGCATCTTCTGGGAGGAATAAGTGTTCCCAGTGCTTCAGTGAGACTAGAACCAGGAGCTCAGCATCAGAACCCTCAGTGGGAGGCAGAGTTTGCAGTAGGGGGAAGGGTAGTCGGACACATGTCTCCAGGCCTGAATCATTTTTCAATGATAGTATGCCAAAACCCATTCGTGAAAGACGTAAGTTCATTGACTGTTTGATAATAGCCTTGTGGTTTTTTTGTTTTGTTTTGTTTTTTTACTTAGTTATTATTAAAGTTCTCTTGAAATCAAGGTCTGTTGCAGCTGTGACCAGGGGAGAAAGAGTTCAGAGTTGGGGAAACACTGGGATTGGGCAAGGTGGTGTGGGAGTCTCCTGGGAAGGTGAGACCTCCAGTTTCAGGGTCGGCTGACCGATCAACTGCCTCTGAACTTCTGCAAATGCTCCTGAAACTCTTCTGTTAGGGAGTTCTGCAATTGGCATTCCTAAAGAAAGCTCTTCCTTGTGTCCCTTACAGTTTATTTTCTTCTCACACTGTCCAATCAGTCCCGAAGGACAAGGCTTTACTTATTCCTCCCTTCACTGTTTAACAGACATGCTACTCTGCTATGAACTTTATTCTGAGTTTTATTTTCAAGAATAAGTAAGATATTTATGCTTTCAAATTTGCATCTTAAGATTCAGCAATCACACTAGAAATTATTTTATGAGATAATCTCAATGATTTGTTGAAATTATGTCTTTTATTTCTTTTCAAAGGGACATGTAAAAACTTGTAAGAACAGATAGAATGAGAAAGCTAAAAAATAAAATAGAAAACCAAATTCAGAAGTAACACTGATTCAAACAAAATAATTGTTGATGTGGGCTTCATATTTACTTATAAGCTCCTTAGTATTCAGAGCAAAAAAGGAAAACTGTATGTTCTAGCTCTTTTCACAGACGGTTCTGGCTGTTGCCTTTTGTCTGCCCTTCATGTTTTCCCATGCTCTTCTTCTGTTAACAGTGCTCTCTTTTCTTTTGAGGGGGTAGGGGTTCTTCTGTACTCTCTGCCTAGGGCTGTCAGTCAGCATGCCCCATCTGCACAGTACCCTGTCCCCTCAACACTGTGATTATCCAAAGGTGGGTATCCGGCCATCAAGAGTCAGAATAAATGAGAATCTTCCCAGGGATTGACACATAGACTTTGGGGGGAATTTATTTTACAGAGAAAATGCTAAGCTGGAAAAAATGTAATTCAAGAGGAGCCTCTAGCCATTTTATCTGCCCTGAGGAATAGGCTCATCTCCAGTGGAAGAAAAGGAAAGGAAAGGAAAGTAAGCAGAGGAGACGGGCCAATGGAGAGAGAGCAAGCCCTGTGTCCTGAGTCCTGGCTCCTGTCCCTGAGCCTGGAAGCTTAGTGGCTGTAGCTTTTAGATTCTGTCCATAACCCAAGAGTTCTTCCCAGCAGTGAAAATGAGTAAATTTCCTTCTTTGATTAGAAAGTCTAAGTAGGGCTCTGCCACTTAAAACAGAAAAAAAAAAAAAAAAACTTAATTAATACATCTTTCATTATTGGAAAAGAATCAGAATATCAATTTAACAAGGTACCCATTTTATGTCTTAAAATTAATTTTGAAAGAATTTTCTCATATGGGACTTAATTGCACATAGTGAGTGATGTAATGGACAATACCCTCAACCACACTTTTACGGTAAATGCAGAAGTGAATTTTATGTGGTGGTTTCTAGTATATACCTTGAATAAAAGCCAACAACATAACATTAAAACAAAATTGAGGTAAAACAATTCTGTAAAGATTAGCCTGGTGCACACAGTGTGTTCAACATTCTAGTGGTCCAGTTTCACCCAAGGATAGAGCTTCAAGAAGTGAAAGGACACTATAATTTTGACAGTCTTCTGAAGTGTCCCTTTCTTTCCCCCATTTACCTAAGCCCCTGATAAGGGCTGACTAACAAATATTTTTAGATTCTACTTTACTACCGAGACTGACATTTTGTTACTGAGTGAGACACGTTTTAGAGACTGGATAAAATCAGAACTAAACAGTACAGTTTTTTCACCTGAGTATAAGACCATTTTGTCTCTCCATGGAAGTGACTTGTGTGGCTCTTGGGGGCACCTATACGGTATCAGGGTTTTTCTTTCAGGAATCAGCTTTGGATCTGCAATAGCACTAGATCAAGTTATCAATTAGACCTGCAGTCAAAGAGCGAAATAGATTTGGCCTGGAATTTTTCAAAGTCAGAATTTGCAGTGATGTAGAAAGGCCACTGAGGAATTTGGTGTCCCAGTGTGCTCTCTGGGATCAAGTAGTTTTAAAATGTTTATTTCGCGTCTTCCCTCACTTTCAAATCCATCCAGTATCTGAACCAATGTATTTATCAATCAGAGGGTCTGCCTAAAAATGTATTTAAGTTAATCATGACTGATATCAAACTGTTCTTTCTGAGAGAAGTCAGTACTAATCTTCTCTTAAAGTTACTTCTGACTGTGTCCAGTTTTGGTCACCATTGCACTCCCAGTACCTGGCATAATACTTAAAACAAACTATAAATATTTGCTGAACTAATTTAAATGACTGAACTAACTATTCAAGTGGTAGAATCAGATTTATATTTTAAAATGAGTACTCTGAATATGTTCTGAGAATTGTATTAGACAAAAACAAAACTAGAGATTGGGGGGGGGGGTCCAAATTAAAAACTCTCATAACCAGTCCAGATAAATTAAAACTTGAATTAAGGCAGTGACAATGAGAACTGAGAGAATTGTATTGATTTGAGAGATATTTAGAAGGCTGATTGATGTCATAGATAAAAGGGAGAAAGAAAAATTAACAGGGCCAGTTAAATAAGCTGTGGGGCCCAATGCAAAATGAAAATGCCAGGTCCCTTGTTCAAAACTGATTAAGAATTTGAACATGGTGATAGAGCATTAACCTAAGCTCTACAAGTCCCGTGAAGCTGTACAGGACTTCTGCTCAAGAATCTGGCTGTAAGAATGAAACAGCCTCTGTTCACTATGGCAGGGGCACTTTCATTTATTTGAGTGCCTGCTATGTGACCAGCACTGTGGTAGGCATTTGATTTTACCTGAAAGCGATAACAAAGCACTAGGATAAAAGCTCAGATGGAGAAGGAACAAAAGATAGCTCTATTTCATACCACCTGAGAATGTTTTTATATGTAGGAGATTGTTCTTGTTTCAATAGTTGAGAACCTATCATTTAAGATTTAACATATAGCTATTTGCCATCTGCTGGGTCAAAAAAGCCGATGAAAGATCAATAGAATCTCCAACATTCTTAGGTTCTTCATCACATTTTTATTTTCTATAAAGTAAAAGAGGCTATAAGATAACACCAATCAATAGAAGAGTGGTAATGCCTGAAAAGCAGACTCTCATGTGAGACACTACTCTGAGATATGCTGACTGGCAAACAGTGAGGATCACAGTTTATTTTTCTATTAGGTCCTTCATGGTTCCCCAGATAAAATTGTATTATAGTCATGAATTGGGTCCACCCTCCTAAATAATAATTTCTGAGTTACCAATAATAAGACAAAGAAAGAGAGACATAACTCACTTATAATTATAAATCAGCTATTGTTGTATACAAATCTTCTTCTTACCTATTCCTTTTTCCCACCAAAATAACCAAAAATAATCAAGAATAATGTCATGGATTTGACCTTCAAATTATGACTTAGTTGAGTTATACAAAATAGGAATAAAGAACAATTTCTCTAATATTATTAAAATGTACTTTTAATGAAAAATTAGTATAGTAATAGTAATTTAAAACCCAAAGTAAATATGTACAAAGCACTTGAACATATTTGGCAAATTATAGGCATCTAAAAGTAAAAAGTATTCTAAAAGTGAGAAATACCCTGGAGAGTCCAAACTATTATACAGTGATTTTACTTTTAGATTATGAAAGGCAGGGGTGGGATGATAACAATGATAATAACAATAAGTCAAATATATGTTCTTATAATTGAAAAAGACACTATTCTAGAAGCTTTATATTAATTATCTCATTTTATCCTCACAGCAGCCCTATGAAGTTCATATTATTATCGTTTCCATTTTTACATATGAATATTGAAGTTTAGAGAGGACAAATAACTTGCAAAGGTGACAGAGTTAGTAGGTGACAGAATCCAGTTCTGTCAGAAAAAACAAATAGAAGAGAAAGATGGATCTGCTGAGGAGTAGATAATTATAATAATTAACGTTTGTAGAATAGTTTACAATGCACTTTTCATAGCTGTATAAATTATGCAACTTGTGTAAAGCCAAAATACCACTATGCTTGTTTGCAAATGGACTCAGAAGATAATGCCTTTTGTAGCAATAGAGCTTGCATTTCGTTTAAAGAAAGGTGTTGGGCTGAAAAAGTGAGACTAACTGGGTTATCCTGCCAGAGTAATCCTGTAACCTGTGCTCTCCAGAATTCTCAGAACTCTCGAGTTTGGAGATAAGATTAAGGTTAGCAAATCCACTTGAGTAAGGGCATCTCAAGATCTTAATTGACTTCTTTGTAATCATTTTTATATTTGCTACCTAAGTTTTATACAGCAGACTACCAAAGAATAGACTTAGGTTACAGAATGTTCAAAGCCTGACCTGAAAACCCGGATCTGTAAACCAGCAGAGCTTTCTCTACAATGCGAGGAGAAGAATTCCAAGTTGTCACCTAAGTGGAATCATTCAACAAATACTTCTCGATTCTGTCCCATATACTGTTCTAGACACTGGATATTCAGCAGTAAATGAGATGACAAACACCCTGCTTTCATGAAGTTCACATTGATGGAACAAAAGAGTTTGTATATTTAAAAGAAAATAATAAAATCAGAATGGGGGAGGGGGCAAAGAACAGATAGACATGTTTTTTCCTAGACTAGGCACAGAGAAGCCACCAGAGGGCTACCTAGCCATACCAGGGATAGGTAATGTGACAAATCTTCCTCTTACCTCTTCCTTTTTCCCACTTGTGAATTTAACACAATAACATTTAGCATCAAGAATATCTAAATGAATATGTCTAAATGGAGATAAAATTTATAATTGTTGCCCTTGAGTCTATAAGGAAGCAGTAGTCTCATGCTTTAAGGCTAGAATTGAGAATGTTATCTCTAGAGCCATAAATCAGAATCAGATGGATGAGACAGCTAGCTTTTTTTTTTTTTTTTTGAGTTTTGCCAAAGAAAGTTGTCTGTTGTTCTAAAGATTATATTCAATGTTCTAAAACAAAAATATCACATTAAAAAGAAACCTGCCATTGGCTCAGATGAGGTTTCTATCTTCTTTGCCCACAGGCTGAACTAAATACGATCTGTTTTTGTTTTTGGGTTAGTGGTTGTGAGCTCTTTTAATTTATTGTTTGCTTTAGTTTTTATATTAAAGATGACTACTTCAGGCCATAGTGAAGAAGATAGCGGTCATATAAAGGTGTGCACAAAAGACCTTCCGATTTGATGCAAACTCATAGTTAATATATTAATTTTGCATGTCAGTGTCCTTTTCCACTTTACTGCAGTCATTCCCTTGGAAAGAGCACATGCTTTAGTCAAACCGTACTCCTTAATTTTCCCCATGACTTGCTGTGAGGTGTCTCTGTCTTACCCCTGTGTATATATGACAAAACTCTATTGTTTAAGTTTAGCTTAAATGTTCCTTCCTGACTCCCTCCTCTTCCCAGACTGATGAACTGCTCCATCATCTGTGACTTATTGCCTCTTTATGCTCTACCTGATGGATAATAAACCCACACTGATAGAATGTTAGTGTTGAGGGGATCCTAGTGACTCTTCAGTTGCCAGACTGGCTTCATCAGGAGCTTTGAAAACATTTAAATGTATAGCTTTCTGGGTCCCAGCCACAGATTTAGGAGGCTGAAGTGTAACCCAGGAATCTGTATTTTACAGAAGTCTCTTGAGGTGATGCTGATACATAGTCACGTTAGAAAACCACTGTGCTGGTATAAAGCTCTCGTTGCATAAATGAAGAAGCAAAAGTTGAGGGATTTGTCCAAGGCGACAGAAGGTAAATTGCAAAGTCAGGACTTGGACTCAGTGCCTTTTCACTAAACTACACTAAGTTGTCCTCAGATACTGTCTGGTAATGGATTGGTCGCTCACACAGCATCAGTCTGCAGAATCAACCACAGTACTTGGGAACAGCGAGGGATAGAGGAAAGATTTCTAGATTAGAAGCAGCTGTTTACCAAACAGGTGACGTGGGTATATGTTATGAATGCATAGCCTCACTTTCTTCATCTGGAAAATTGGAATAATAATTTCCATTCTATTTTAGCCCACAGGATGAGATGTATATGAAGTACATTGTAAACCATAAGTGAACTTACAAAAGTAAAAGAGTAATACCAATGACAAATAATAAATATAATGAGTGCACTGATAATAATAATTAATTTTAGAAGTGATTTTTTTTTTAGCTCAGAGGTAATAGGGACAAACTAGCTCATGGCTCAGGCTGGGGATCCCAGGTATCTGTCTCCTGCTGGGGCTAATTACAAGGTCCGAAGTCTGGTCTGTAGCTTTGTCATTTCAATTTGCTCTCTTGACTAAGCTCTGGGATACAGTAAATTAACATTGTCCAGTAGTTGAAATCTCTATGGTAACTTGGGCAGTTGTGATTAGAGCAGATATATCATTGCCTTTTGATTCACCTTTTCTCAAACCAATCCTTCAAATATAAAGATGGCTTTTTTTTTTTGTGGGGGGTGGGAGAGGCAAAGTGACAGTTTTCAATGCAAGAGGTATGCTTAGTATCAGAATCTAAGAAGACCATTATCTTTTTTTCTAAGTCAATTTTATCTTAGGCTTGTTATAAACCAAGATTATTTTGTTCTGCTTATCTTTTAATCTCGATGGATTTGAAAGTTACCCAAGTAATTTAATGAAATTTCAAAGGCCCTTCATCTCAGTAGCCCTTTACAAGCTGTTTTATAAAGGAGGGTAACTCCTGCATGTTCTACTTTCCTCCATTTTAAGCAGGAATTTCTTGATTCCAATTCTAGAGCGTTATGCAATAGTACCCACTTATCTGTAATTTCGCTTTCTGCAGTTTCAGTTACCTGCAGTCCACCACATTCCAAAATATTAGGTGGTAAGTTCCAGAAATAAGCAATTTAAGTTTGAAATTGCACATCATTCTGAGTAGCATGACAAAAATCTCACAACCATCCTCTTCCATCCTGTCCAGATATGAGTCGTTCCTTTGTCCAATGTGTCCACATTGCATAGTCCTCTTAGTCACTTAGTAGTCATCTAGGTTATCACATCGACTATTGAGGTATCTTAGTGCTCATGCTCAAGTAACCCTTTTTTTACTTAATAGTAGCCCCGAAGTGCAAGAATAGTGACACTGGCAATTCGGACATGCCAAAGATAATCTGTAAAGTGCTTCTTTTAAATCAAAATGTATGTACGTATGTATCTATATATAGGAAAAAAATATAATATATATAAGGTTTGGTACTATCCATGGTTTTAGGCGTTCACTTATGGTCTTGGAATGCATCCCGGGAGGACAAGGGGGTACTACTGTGGTTTCTGAACACATCCTCTCGTAGGGGAAACCATTTTGGTGCCTACCTATTGCTCTTGTCACCTCTTTTTTTCAATCAAGATAACAAGAAGCAAAACAACCAAGAGCCTATCATCCTCATCTTCAGAGAAAGCAACTCCTCTGTTCCCAAATGAAATCAGCTACTTGACACCAATCTTTTCTGCTGTGCTACTGTCAAATAGGAAAATAATAGAGCAAAATGTCACTAATTGAGAACAAAATACATCCATCACTGATTCAGAATACGTAATGAGAAGTTTGAATTCTGTCTCCAGAATAATCTTGCTTTCATTTTCTTTTTCTTAGTGTTTAGCACATTACTCTGCCTATACTAGCATAGGTCTTCACAGGCAATTCAAGTTGTCACTGCAAGACAATCAAATAACCAACCTGCCTCTTTATTCCTTTAATGTGTTTTATATAAAAGGGAAAACTAAATCAGTGAATGGAGCTAAGGGTTAGGAGATCCAGGTTCTCATTCCTCTGTTGCCTTAGTTTTTGCCCTTGTGAAATAAGGAAACTAGATAATCTTTAATACTTCTGCATCCTCAGACATTCTATGATGTTAAGTATGGCCTTAAGTGATTCTTTGCAGGGCAGGGAGGTTAATGAAAGATTCTTATTTCAGTCACTTGAACAAATATTCATTGAGTACCTACTATATGTCAAGCACTGTTCTGTGTTCACTGTTCAACAATGAACAAAGCAGACAAAAACCCCTGCCCTCATGGAGTTTACATTCTAGTACATATAAAAAAATATCCTCTACAGTCCTTCAGCAGTCCTCAATGTTTTTGGCACCAGGGACCAGTGCTCCTATGAGGATCTAATGCCTGATGAGCTGAGGTGGAGCTGAGGCGGTGATGCTAGTGCTAGGGAGCGGCTGCAAATACAGATGAAGCTTTGTTCTCCCACCTGCTGTTCACTCCCTGCTGTGTGGCCATGTTCTTAAGAGGCCACGGTTACCTGGTTTGCAGCCTAGGGGTTGGGGACCCCTGCTCTACTTGAACATTAAAAATGAGTACTCCCAATTTTGACAGAGACAGGACTTCTGCAGGGTGTGGGAGAAAAAGGGAAGAGTAAAGCAAATGGAATTCATGGCACATTCCATATTCTATTTTGTACTTTTTATTCTTTCTGTCTTTACTTTCTTCTCTTGACCTATTCCCAGAACAACACAGATTTAAAATTTTACAATTTTTGGTACCAACAAATAGTAATCTTCTATGTAGTTAATCTGTACTAGGTGCAGGAGGTGTAAAGCAAATAAAGACATAGCACCTGCCCTCAAGAAGATGATGATTTGATTGTGGAAACAAAAATTATATATAAAAAAGAAAAGACTAATTCAAAATACCATAGGCTGAGAGCTAGGGAAGTGGCCCAGACAGTTACGTGCCTTATCAGTTGGAAAGAGAGAACTAACTAAGATTTGGTGGACTTTAGGAGTGCTTTTTAGTGCATATAGAGCTTGGATTTGAGTAATACAGTTAGTTTCTAGGTTTAAAAAAGACAATTATCACCAAATGCGAAAAGGGGTATGATCCACAAAATAAGAGTAGGATATAAGAAAAAAAAGGTTTTTATTCTTCTGTCAATAAAGTATACAGTGCGTAGCTTTATTGACAAGATTTATTGATGTGACTATTGTGATGCCATCAACAAGGGCTTTGAAGTACAGAACATGAGAAGGAGCTAATGGGAGAGATTGACTTGAGAGACTGCATTTTAAGAATGATGATTGAGCAGCTAATGTATTATTAAATAATGCCCAGCTAACAAAAAAGACGAATGTTTGAAAAGATGTACACAATACCTCTGCACTTTGGACCTGGACCATTCTGGGCTCAAGAGAGGAGCTCCAGGATGTATACTGAGCCAGAGCTGGGTCCATTCTCACGACTATGTCTGATTCCCAGGAATCCTTTTAGGAGACACCTCCCAGATTAAGTGATATTTACCTACTTGGCCTCTTCTAAAGAGTGTCCTACAGGTTCTTAACCCCTAAGGAGTTCATGCTCCACCCCACACTCTGTTCCTACAACAATTAGGTTGGTTTCATTTTATGCTTTCAGTGGTCACATGATGAAAGAAAGAAATTTTTTAAAAGGGAAGAAGAAAAGGGCTTGATGTCTTGGCTGACTTTGAAAAGTTCTCAGCAAAAAAGATCCTGAGAGCTTTCCGAGTCTCAACATGTTTCCTCCTAGGTCTGTGCGAACTGAGATAAAAGTGGAGAGTGGGAGACTGAATTTACCATTTGTGCTGAAGCAGCAGCTGCTAGCTTTGGTGACATTCATTGTTATATAATTACATTGAGCTGGGATTAGGAAGCCACCTGTCTCCTCAAACTTGTTGCAGTTCAGTCACTTGGAAAAAAAAAAAAAAGACTTTCGATGGGGTGTTTAATGGCCAATAGACCTGGGAAGAGAGAAACAACTTAGTTAGTGAAATATCCAACCAGAATTCTCGTTAGCCTTAGTCAGTGCTATTCATATCAGCTATGCATCATTTTGATGTATTTGCCACAGCATCTTCAGCTATGCAAATATTGGAAAGCTTATCCCTTAAAGTTACAAAACTTTAAAGGCGGTATGAACATTACTTACATTAAGTGAATAAAGTATATTTGAAAAGGCTCTCTCTTATCATAAGTAATTAGGTTATTAGACAAAAATAAGATCACTTTCTTACATCTTATCCAAAGAGAGGATATGTCACTGATTATTATTAAGCAAAATTTCTAATGTAGGGATTTACCCTCCAACATAGGTCACATTCCTATAGCTTAGAACTATGCCTGGACCTCTGGGGATGTTAAATAAATGCTTGCTGAATTAATGGCTGTATCAACAAGCATCTTCTAAGTGGCTACAGCAACATTAAGAAAGAATATGATCACAGAATGGAGTTGTGTCCTCAGGTTCTGGTTCCAGATAGAGGGACCTGGGGACAACCTGACCAGAAGAGGATACACATTGTGTTTTTGAGATTTTCAACTTATCTATTTGGCTGCTGATTGCAAGAGTGTTTTTCTCCCACCAAAGTGCTTCATTTCTCAGAATACTATTTTAGTATTACTGGATTTTTTTCTCTCACCAATTTCTTTTTTTCAGCTCTCTACCTTTTCTCGTAATGACCTTATTTGATAAATTAGTAATAATAATAAAAAAAATCAATGAAAAAAGTCTTTTCTTTTTGGAAAATAGAAGTCAGTTTTATGTTAGGGAGAAAGGAACTTTGCAGATGGGATTTCCTTTAATTTTAAATATTACCTGTCTGGCTTCTGGGAAATAACAAACATTTACAGGCCTCCCTTCATGGTAGGGCAGCCTAATCCTGCACACTTGAAAACTTATCTTAGGAAATAACTACATATTGACTCTCTTAAACCCACAATGTTCACTTAGCAATTAAAAATATAAAAGGCATTTTATTAATTAGTCATTATTGAAATCAATAATCTCTTTCTACTGCAAAATTGTCTTAAAATGTCTCCTCATTACCTCATTACAGTCTTTACTATTCCTCCCACTGTCTGTTGTAGAGTCACAGCTCCCGGCGGGGAGGTAGAAGGAAGCATAGACCAAATGCCATTTCAACAAACTCTAACGGATAATTGTGATTCTTTTGTAATACTTGGGATGTATTGTTTGTAATATTGCCTTGTCAGTTAAAATGAGAGATTTTTATTATATCAAGATTAGTTAATACTGATATTTGCTGAACCGAGATCAACCGGTGGGAGACCTAGTCACAGGTCTTGGAGAATCTATAGCATACTGAAAAGATACTTAAATATTTGAAATGTAATACACTTATTTTTGCATGCCTTTCTGAGTATCTGCCAACTCTTTGCTTTTTATTTCCCTTGCCAGCTAAAAGGTCAATAATCAAATCTTGTCGGTCCTATCTCCTAATAACTCTTGAATCAGTATTTCTTTATGCATCTGTTGTGTTACCCTAGTTCAGGCCATCATCGTTACCTGATTTTCAGAAACTTCTGCCTAATTGGCTTTCCTCTTTTTAATTTATGTCCTTTCAACCCTTTCTCTGCAGTCAGAGTGCTAGTGCTTCAAATGTTGCATGGGCAATTCTTACAAAGTCTTGCCTAATAGAGAGGGGGCTTTTCTTCCAGTCTTATTATTCTCTGCTTTTCCCCCTGTTCTTCCTTCCCCTGCCCTTTCCCCACTTCTGCACTCCATGCTACATCCTTGAGGTCTCTGTTGTCCCTGATTCCAGAAGTACTTTTCTGCCTCTTCTCTCTGCCCTGCATCCTTCAGATAATTCCTACTCATTCTTGAGATTTCATTTTAGGTGATAGTTGTTTTCCCATAAAACCTTCCCTAACCTTTTAAGTTTGGATTAGGCTTCCTCCTGTCTGCTCCCAGAATGCCCACTTCCTCCATCATGGTACTGGCCATACTCCGTGATAACTGGCTGTTTGTCTACCAAGTTTCTTCCTTATACAAGGAGCTCCTAAAGGGCAGGACCTGTATTTATCTTGTTCTTATTTGTGTTGCCAGCATCCAACACAGTGACATTTAGTAGGTACTAAATAAATATTTGTTTTTGTTTTTGTTTTTAAATGAGAATTCAACACTCCCTTAATCAATTGTAAAGAAATACTTTACTAGGCTGTCCAGACAGCAATTATAAAATGTCAAATATTTGAAAGAAAATTGTGGCTTTTACTTACCTTTTTTTTCAGTATTATAGATTTCTTACATGCACACACACAAACTCATTTTATCTCTAGTTACTGAAGCTCTAAAATAAACTCCTTGTTAAAATCAATTAGCTTAGTGTGTACGCACATTTTTTTTAATTGACAAAAAACAGTAGTCCAGAGAATAACTAAGAAAGAGAGAGATTCAATTGTTGATATTTTAGACATAATTTTCTGAAGTTAAAAGACAGTTTAGTCAACTAAAAATTACCATCTAAAAGTATGGACTGAATTTATGGATGTCAAGACACTGATCTCAAATCATTAGGAAGTATTAAAACTTGAAAAACAGCCACAGACTATTTGAAAAAATAGCTGTTGGGCCCTTACTGTCAAGAGCCAGTTTAATAAAACATTATGCTAATGACAGAAGTGAGATGGTTCATTTAAAAACAAATAGAATAGCAGTTAAGAAAACTGAGAGGCTAGTGGTGACATTCGGAAGGTGTCAGCCTGCAGCACTATTAGGTACTGAAAATAAGGGAACCATATATAATGAATGATGACCTTATGAGTCATTGTAAACCTATCCCCTGATAGCAGCTTGAAATTGGAATCACATTTTTTACTTTAGATATTTTTAATTTAGTAAAGCCTTAAAAAAAAAAATTGTAAGCAAATGTGAACTTTTAAAGATTCTTACATTCCATAAAAGCAAGAACTGTAGCATTTAGTTCATCAACATGAAATATTTAAAACATATAATAGCAATACTTTCTGAATGTTCTATTTAACTTGAAAAATTAAATATGTTTATCTCTTTTCTCTCCCCTGCTTACTTAAATAAGTTTTCATTGAGGTTGGTTTATTTTAATGTGTCCAATTGCATCATCATCAATTTATTTATAAAAACTGCGCCTTATAATTGCATTACCCCTTTTAAGCCCTATTTTTTATGAAAGATTCCTATGTCTTTATTCAAGTTATTTATTTCCTTTTGAATCTTACCTAGCACAGAAAATTCTTATGATCTACTTGGTAATATAGATTCAATAACACTTTTTCTGTGTTAATATTTTGGCGTTGTTTGGTTATTTAGTTCTTTATATTATCATGTTTTCAGTGATTCGAGAGTGAGAAAAGGAGTCTAAAGTAAAAATCTTTTCATTAAAGCAAACAAGGGATCAGCCTTTATGGGAAACCAGTTTGTCAGTAGGTACTTGTAGTTTAAGTCCAGAAAGATGCTTGTGTGGAAAGATGGAGAGAGAGCCCCAGGGGTCCGGAGATTATAAGGTAGGTGCCCCCATTAAATTAGTGGAGCAATTGTCTCCCTTCACTCATTACTCATTGTTTCTATTGAGAGGCTTTCCAGAGATTTCTGGGAAATATAGTAATTGGTCCTGACCACACACCTTAGCACTCAGGAGTTAGAGTTGTTGTTTTGTTTTGTTTTGTTTTGTTTTAACTAACTTTATACTTGTACTTTTCCTCTTCATGCTTGAACTGTGGCATGGTTTTCTTCTCCTTTATACCACAGAATGTCATCTTCTTCTTATGGGGTATAAGATTGTTTAGTTTAAAGCTAAGATTTCCTGCCCCACTGGGAGAAAATCATTCCCTACTCTGAGTCTCAACTGAAACTTGGTCTCCAATTTCAAATATATTACCATCCTCATTTCCTTTATGCAACTCATTACCTTTCCAACCAGCTACTTTATCCCAATGTTTGCCACCCTTAGTTCTTATTCTACATCCCAAAGCTTCCACATCCCTTTCATTTCTCCTGGTCCACTCTATCTGCTTCTATTTTCCTACTCCTGTCAATGTATCAGATACAAAGTAAGCAATTAAAAATAGTCTTGAATGAACTGTCCTCCTGCTTTTATCTACATCTATTGTGTTTCATTACTTCTAGTGAAAACAGAGCTACAGCATGCCTCATATCTCCTTGCTGGGTGACTGGTTTGTAAATCAGGGGACAGAAGGGTCCCCAAATATTCTTGAATTTGTTGGCAATTCTTTCCTGTCATCCATCTCCCCCAGTCCCCCTTTTCAGATCCATCTACCTCTTTGTATAACTTAAGCTATGTTTTATCTATGTCTTCTATGTCCTTAACCTTTAGTCACTTGAGACAGGTACAAAAGAATAGGAGTGTGACATAAACCACATTTTGTAAGTCCCATGAGATCTTGCCTCATCTTTGACAGCAACCTAAAAAGTAGATCTGGGCTCTGGAAAATTCTCCTGTTTCAGTCTTTTCCTTCTTTTGGAATTTGGGTGTGTTTTCACAGAGTGATTTACCAAGAAAACATTCCAAATCCTCAAGGATCACATATCCCTTAGCTTATGGTCAATTCCCAGAGACCAAGCTTAATGGGACATTTTTGAACTTATTTCTTACCCCTCCTCCTCCTCCTTCTTTCCCTTTTTTGTAAAATCTGACTTCAGCTTAATCTTCATGAGACTGAAAGATTTAGCCCATTTCATTTGGCACAAGTGTTGGACAAAAAACAAAAGTGTGATTTTTACTTGGCGACGTAACATTATGAAGATAGTTCTTTCCTGCCTTGTTGTGCTTTGTTATGAGTAAGCTCCTTATAAAAGAGGAAATATTGTCAGAATAACAAGATGGTTTAAGATGGCATAAAATGAGCAATGAGTAGAATAGCTATAACGTATAGGGTCACTTTCAGAAAAAAAGAGAGTGTAAGAGATATTTATTTCAATCTGTAGTAACCCGATCCTCCTTTCTTCACATATTGCTTTCTAAATAATAGTGGCCTTCTTCCCTTTTCCCTCCTGTATGTACAAGTTTCTGTACTAGGCTATGTGGGTATTATAGCCTAGATGAGCTTATGAAATAGTGCAGGACATCTTATTATTAACAATAATGATAGGTAACATATGCCCACTGCTTACTTGTCTAAAATCAAACATCTAGTAAGTGGTGGAGCTAGAACTGGGTCATATGGTAGATGTATGTGTAATGTTTTAAGATATTGCCAAACGATTTTCCAAGGTATTGAATTATTTTACATTCTCAAGAGCAGTGGACAAGAATTCCAATAAATCCACATATTGACAATTCTTGGTATAGTCAGTCTTTTTAATTTTGGACATTCTAACCTGTGTGTAGTGATTTCTCATTGTGGTTTTAATTTGAAATTCTCTAGTTACTAATAGTGTTGATCATCTTTTCATGTGCTTATTTGCATATGGTATTTTCTTTGGTAAAGTAACTATGCAAATATTATGCCCATTTATTAATTGGTTTCTTATTATTGAGTTATAAAAGTTTTTATATATTCTTGATACAATTTTTTTATCATATATAATTGACATGTTTTCTGCCAGTCTGTGGATTACTTTTTCACTCCCTTAACAGTATTTCTTGCAAAGAAGTTGTTACGTTTATGAATTTGAGTTTATCATTTTTTTCTTTGGATTGTGCATTTGGTGTATTTAAGAAAACTCTGTCTAACCAAGATAACACGGATTTTCTCCTATTTTTTTTTTCTAGATATATTATGGTTTGGGGTTTTACCTTTATGTCTATAGTCTCTTTTAGGTTAATTTTTATGTACAATGCAGGATATGGATCAAAGTTTTGTTGTTGTTTAGTTTTTGTTTGTTTGTTTGCGTATGGCGCTCCAGTTGTTTCACCATCTTTTCTGAAAAGATGATCTTTTTTCCACTGAATTGGCTTTGTATCTCTGTTAAAAATCAATTGACTGTTTATGTGTGAGTCTATTTTTGGTATATCCTTTCTGGTCCACAGATCTATTTACTTATCTTTACTCCAATACCACATTGTCATGATTACCTTAGCTTTACAATAAATCTTGAAGTCTGGTAAAGTAAGTTCTCCAACATTTTTTTTAAAGTTATTTTGGCTCTTCTCAGTCCTATGTATTTTCAGAAGACATTTAGAATCAGCTTGTCAATTCTTAAAAAAAGATCTGCTGAGATTTTGATTAGGATTCTAAAGATCAACTTGAAGGGAACTAACAAGTTAATACTGAGACTTAATCTCTCAATTTATGTTGGTTTTTTAAAATGCCTTTTTAACAACATTTTAAAGGTTTTCATGTATACATCTTGCTCATATTGTCAGAGTTATCCCAAGTAGTGCATGTTTTGATGCTATTATAAATAGCATTGATTTATTCATTTAAATTTCTACGATATAAAATGCAGTTTATTTTCGATTATTTATCTTGTATCTTGATAATCTGCTAAACACACTCATTATTTCTAGTAACTTTTTTTGTATCTCGCATGAGATTTTTTTCTATAGATGACTTTGCTATATGCATTAAGGAGAAACCAGGCCACACCTTCCATACTGTACCTGGAAATTCCCTCAGCTAAATATCCAAGTTTATCACGTAGGTTCTGCCTCCCAGCGAACACTAGAACACAACTCTGCCAAGATTTCTGCCACTTTATAGCAGGGAATGTCTTTTCTCCCATGTCCAATACCATCTTCCTCCTTTCTGGTTGAGCTCTTACCAGAATCAGGTCTAACAATCATATTTCTAGCTGCATTCTGTTCATGACAATATATATAGTCACTATGACAATGAACGCTTCCTCTACTGCTTTCTTCACTTCTTTCCCAAGCCTTCGCCTGAATCATATGTCCATATGTCTACCAACTGTCTCTTCAAGGCAATCTAGGCTTTTTCCATAATGTACCTCAAAAATCTTCTAGCCTTTACCTATTACCTAATTCCAAGGTCACTTGCCCATTTTTAGGTGTTTGGTAGAGCAGCACCTCACTTCCCTGTGTCAGCATCTATACTGGATTCCTAGGGTGCCACAGTCAATTACCACAAACTTGGATGACTTAAAATAACAGAAATTTATGCTTGCTGTCATAGTTCTCAGAGACCAGAAATCCAAAATCATGATGTTGGCAGGGCCATGCCCCTATGAAGGCTGTTAGGAAGAATCTTTCCTTTCACCTTTTTTGCTTCTTATGGATGTCAACGATCCTTGACATTCCTTGGCTTGCAGCCCCATCACTCCAGTTTCTTCTTCTGCCATCACATGGCCTTCTTTTCTTTACGTTTGACTTTACATGGCCTTTTTGTAAGGATACCAGTTATTAGATTTAGGACTGACCTTAATCAGGTATGACCTCATCTTACTTGATTACATCTGCAAAGACCCTATCTTCAAATAAAGTCACATTCACAGGCACCAGAGGTTAGTACTTCAATATGTTTTGGGAGGACACAATTTAACCCACAGTATTGGGTTGTCTTTTTGTTGCTGAGTTGAAAGAGTTATTTACATATTCTAGATATTAGTACCTTATCAGATGTACGATTTGCAAATATTTTCTCTCATACTGTAGGATTTCTTTTTACTATGTCAATAGTATGTTTTGAAGCATAAAAGTTTTTATTTTACTATGTCAATAGTATGTTTTGAAGCATAAAAGTTTTTATATTTGATGAAGTCAAATTTATTTATTTTTTATCACTTGTGTCTGTTTTATGACACTTTCGGCAACATCTCTAAAAAACCATTCCCACTTTAAGGTCATGAAGATTTACGGTATTTTTTCTAAGGGTTTTACAGCTTTGTCTTTTACATTTAGATCTATGATCCATTTTGAGATAATTTTTGTATATGCTGTGTGGTAAAGGTCAAACTTATTTTACATGTAGATATCCTATTGTCTTAGCACTATTTATGAAAATACTATTATTTTCCCGTTTCATTGTTTTGTTACCTTTAGGAAATCAGTTGACCAATCTATGAACATGAAATGACTTACCATTTATTTAGGTATTCTTTAATTACTTTCAACAGTGTTTTGTTTTGTAGTGTTCACTGTATAAGGCTTACACTTCTTTTGTAAAATTTATTAAGTTTATTCTTTTCATGCTACTGTAAATAGAATTATTTACTTAATTTTATTTTTGGATT
>NW_011888789.1:7750248-7759668 GCF_000151845.1 Pteropus vampyrus
CATTCCTTGGCTTGCAGCCCCATCACTCCAGTTTCTTCTTCTGCCATCACATGGCCTTCTTTTCTTTACGTTTGACTTTACATGGCCTTTTTGTAAGGATACCAGTTATTAGATTTAGGACTGACCTTAATCAGGTATGACCTCATCTTACTTGATTACATCTGCAAAGACCCTATCTTCAAATAAAGTCACATTCACAGGCACCAGAGGTTAGTACTTCAATATGTTTTGGGAGGACACAATTTAACCCACAGTTTTGGGTTGTCTTTTTGTTGTTGAGCTGGAAGAGTTATTTACATATTCTAGATATTAGTACCTTATCAGATGTACGATTTGCAAATATTTTCTCTCATACTGTAGGATTTCTTTTTACTATGTCAATAGTATGTTTTGAAGCATAAAAGTTTTTATTTTACTATGTCAATAGTATGTTTTGAAGCATAAAAGTTTTTATATTTGATGAAGTCAAATTTATTTATTTTTTATCACTTGTGTCTGTTTTATGACACTTTCGGCAACATCTCTAAAAAACCATTCCCACTTTAAGGTCATGAAGATTTACGGTATTTTTTCTAAAGGTTTTATAGCTTTGTCTCTTACATTTAGATCTATGATCCATTTTGAGATAATTTTTGTATATGCTGTGTGGTAAAGGTCAAACATTGTTTTACATGTAGATATCCTATTGTCTTAGCACTATTTATGAAAATACTAATATTTTCCCATTTCATTGTTTTGTTACCTTTAGGAAATCAGTTGACCAATCTATGAACATGAAATGACTTACCATTTATTTAGGTATTCTTTAATTACTTTCAACAGTGTTTTGTTTTGTAGTGTTCACTGTATAAGGCTTACACTTCTTTTGTAAAATTTATTAAGTTTATTCTTTTCATGCTACTGTAAATAGAATTATTTACTTAATTTTATTTTTGGATTATTTGTTGCAAGTGTATAGAAATAATTTTTAGATATTGATCTTATATCCTCCAACCTAGCTGAACTCAAGTGTCAATTCTAATAGTTACTTTTTGGCTTGTGTAGGATTTTCTGTATATAATATCATGTCATCTGTGAATAGACATAATATTAGTTCTTCTTTTCTAATCTGAATGTCTTCTATTGCTTTTCCTTGTCTAATTGTCCTGGCTAGAACTTCTGGTATAATGTTGAATAGAAGGGGTGAGAATAGAGATTCTTGTCTTATTTCTGATTTTAGGGGGATAGCTTTTAGCTGAGGATTTTTATTATAAATGCACTTTATACTGTTGTGGAAGTTCTCTTCTATTCCTAGTTTGTGAAGTGTTTTTCTTATGAAAGGGTATAGAATTTTGGCAGATGCTTTTTTTGTACCTATTGCAATGATCATCAGGTTTGTGGCCTTAATATATTAAAATGGTGAATTATTAGGCGATTTTTGTATGCTGAACCAACCTTGTATTATTGAGATAAATCTCACTTGGTCATGGTGTATAATCCTTTTTCTATTTTTCTGGATTTGGTTTGCTAGTATTTTGTTTTATATTTTTACATCTATTTCAAAGGGGACATTATTCTATAGTTTTGTTGTGTTTGTGATGTCTTGGTCTGGTTTTGGTAGCAGCCTAATACTGGCCTTATGGATTGAGTTGAGAAGTGCTTCCTACTCTTCTATTTTGGGGAAAGAATTTATGTTCATTCTTCTTTTATAGATTAGGTAGAATTTGCCAACAAAGCCATCAGAACTGGCTTATTTGTAGGAAGTTTTCTAATTACTAATTCACTCTCTTTACTTGTATTCAGATTTTCTTTTTTGTCTTGAATTAGTCTCATTGGTTTGTATCTTTCTAGGAATTTATTTATTCTGGGTTGTCTAATTTGTTAGCATAAAATTGTACTGCCATATAACTTCCCCTCTGATTTTTTTTTCTTTTAAAAATAGATAGTAATGCATTTACTATAGACATGTGCCTTCCAAATCCCAGCCTCATGCAGCTTATAGCTTATAGGTTTAACAGGTTTCACTGCCTCCTGTGCTCACCTTCAGAGCAGCCCCACTGGCTGAGAACTCCACTTCTGTCTCTTGTCTCACCTCCCACCAGTGCAGCTGTATTTAACATGTAACCTGCAGTCCCACCCTACTATTTTTTTAAAAATAACATCCACTGTGACAGCCTCCGGCCATGCTGAGCTGCTTGCCTGGGAAGTTCAAGTTATCTCCCTAGGTACCAATGATTGTTTTTGTTTGTATTCTAGTAATTAAGTCCCATAGGTCTGAAGTGATCTATTCTTACTAAGATTTTTCTCATAAACTCTGTTTTATAGTATGTGCTTATGCAAAAAAAAAAAAAAAAAAAGAGAGGAGAGAGAGAGGTTTTTTTGAGGTTACATATATTGCATTATAGCAGAAATACCTTTTTATGTTACTAGAAGTCTTTTTTATTTCTGTCTTCACTTACTAAAATACAAATGTACAAAAATAATAGATTGTAGTTCTTATTAGCTGTATTTGTGGACTGAGAGACTTTATAACGGTAAAGCCAGAAATGTAAAAACAAGAACAGAAACACATAAATCTTATTTATCTTGCCCTGACCATTTGTACATTAGAGGCCCATGTATTGCAGGAGGTGCATTTACATATGAAGAAACATATTGAGGGGGATTAATTAGAAAATATAAAGAGGTTTAAAACTTTCAATATAAAGTAATTATGAAGGTTAATTAAAATGTGTCTTTTTCAAACCAACATATTTTATACCTTAAACTTACACAATGTTATATGTAAGTTATATCTCAATTAATAAAAAATTTTTAAATGTGTCTTTAAAAAAGTAATTAGAACCTCTTATTTGTCATTGCTGAACATATTTAAAATCCCTCTCTATTCAACTGATAATCTGTTATTTTGATCTTAGTCCCAAAGTGATTTTGAACAATGTTTTTGGAGTCACTTAAAGTAGAGGAAAAGTCAAGTTTTTGTAGAAACTTTTTCCTCCTGAAAATTATTTTATTATTGGATATCAGTTATTATAGGATATAAGTCAGTGTTATTTTTCCATATCATTTCCAGAAGAATTAGATTTTCCATCTCTTCTGCATTTAAAAAATACTAGTTTTAGAAATAGAAAAACTATTCATTATTTAGGTTAAGTACATTGCAGACCCAACTTTATAGAACGCTTCCTTGCCTCCTCCGCATATCACCTCCCTGCACTCACACTGACACATTTTAATCATGTGTGTGGGTCTCTATTGCAGTATACCAGCATATAAACTGTGTATAAGTAGTAATACCAATGTCTCTGGTATTTACTTATTAAAGAGCATAAATACTCAGATTGACAGTGCGTAAATAAGGAAATGCTGAATAGCCACTAAATTTTGGTATAAGATTTGTAGTATTGCTTCAAATATCTATATAGAAAGCATAATATATTAAACAGAACAGCTGTGGCAAGTTAATGATATTAAGAGAATCATTTGTGAACTGTGATTTTTTGTGTGTTATTTTGCCCGTTCTTTGGGAGTTTCTTTTATATAAGTATAATGTGGATAATAATCAGAAAGGTTGAGGACTCTGGGGATATTTATAGCAAAAAAAGAAGACTTGGAAGACACATGATCATTGTCTTCAGTATTTTACAGACAGCTACATGGCGAAGGAGGCAGACATGTGTTCCTGAGATTTGAATAGAGTGCAGCCTTATTGAGGCCAGAATCTCAGTCTTTTATATTCAATCACCTTAAACTGAACAAAACATGCTTTCAACCTTCAATGTAGAAGACATTCAATAAATATTGCTACAAGGCTAACTACTCTTTGCTTAACTAATTAGCAAGAATCAAGATTTAAAGGTAGAGTAAGGAAGATTTTTGTTCAAAAAGATGATATTTCTTACAATTAAAGTAAAAGAACAGAATGAGCTGCCATCAGAAGCAGCAATCTCCCCATTACTATATGTGTTGAAACTAATGTTGATGAAATCTTAGGAGTGTATTTTTGACAACTATAAATCCTCACTGTGCCCAGAGTTCTCTTACAAAAGTTTAGGGATTTTTTTCCCCCAGTGATTTTAGATTTTTACAACAAAAAACATTCAGGCTAAAACTTAAAAGCTTATGAGAATTCCAGGAACAGTGATCTACTTAGGGTACACCCCCAGAAAATCTCATAGCAAAGAGAGATGGGAAGAACATATTGAGACCTGTGGCACTGTGTGTGGAGCCCAGCAACATGTTAAATTGAGGATTTTGAGACATTTCATTCAAATGCGCACATTGGATTAAATCACTGAATGACTTGAAATCAGTTGTTTGTGGTTAGTATATTTATGTGCATATATCATAAAGATGATTCACGAATTGCTGATGAATCATTAAAACTTTGCCCTTCCAATGTCAAATGCAACAGCTCACTGTCTTACCTCCTGTGGGTCTTTGCTTGAATGTCTTCTCATAGTGATGCCTTCGCTGACCATCTTATTTAAAACTGTAGTGCTCCCCCTACTTTCTGGTGATGCCCTATTCCCCTTAACTACCTAGTGTTCTCTGGTGTTTATCAACATTAATATACTACATTTGACTTACCTATTTTATTTATTGTCAATTTCCCTCCAGTAGAGTGTAAGCTTCATAAGGGCAAGGATTTTCACATTTTGTTCACTGCTATGCCCCTAATACTTACAATGCTTAGCATACCATGAAATGTGGCACTCACTGAAATATGCTGAATTGCACTAATAGAGAAACACTGTATCCTTGCCATTTGTATCACTGCCTACCTGACATACTCTGTCTCTCCCATCAACTGTGAATCTCTTACAGTCATTCACAAAAGAAAGAAAATAGGTATGCATCTGCATATCCATATACTACAGTCCTGTGCTATATAATGACTTTTCCATCAATGACAGACCATCAATATTCGATGGGGGGCCCGTAAGATTATAATGGAGTTGAAAGAGTCTTATTGTCTAGTGACATCACAGATGTGGTAAGGTCATAGTGCAACACATTACTCACCTGTTCATTGTAATGTTGGTATAAGTAAACTACTACACTGCCAGTCATCTAAAAGGCGAGCACATACAATAACATCCAGTACATAAACTTGATAATGATAATAAACAACTGTGTTACTGGTTTATGTATTTACTATACTGTACTTCTTATCATTATTTAAAAGTGTACTCTTTCTACTTATAAAAAAAAATGTTTCCTGTAAAACAGTATGCCCCATTACACTGGCAGCAGCCTCATATATCTCGTATTTACCACATCTCTTGATTATATCATTTTCTCTTGTGCTTGATTTAATCTTGTTATTTTGTATACTAGCATGCTGTACAGGCTTATAGCATAGGAGCGGTAGTCTGCACCATATGGCCTAGGTGTATAATACGCCATACCATTTAGGTTTGTGTAAGTGCACTCTATGATGTTTGCACAATTATGAAATCACCTGATGACACATTTCTCAGAACATATCCCTGTGGTTAAACAGCACATGACTATACTATTTATATTATTTCTCCTTAGTCTTATTGAGGAAAATAAAGATATGGAAGCAAAAGACCTAGTATGTGCCAGACCTAGTATGTGCCAGACATTGTACGAAGTGCTTTGTATCCATCATCTAATTTATTTTCCACTATAACTCCATAAGGTAGCTGTTATAATCTCCACTTTCAAAGATAAAAACCAAGTATCAGAAAGCTTAAGGAACTTGTTCATAGTAACATAATCTGTAAAAGTGAAAGAACTAGGATTCAAATCCGGGCCTTACTTACTGTGACAAGAGTATTTGAATCACTCCCTTCTCAAAGATTCTTTTTCCTGCTCTCACATTCCACAGATTTCAAATAATTTTGAGATATAGATAGTACCCTCAACACCTCTAAGTTTATGAATAATTTACATGTAAGTGGCAATTATTTTAATCAGATCAGCATCTCAGAGAGTGAGCTCATTGAAGGAAGGAGGAAGGGAGCTTTTTGGATTGTAATGAGGAGGGATTTTGATTTTTTTTAAATTTGATTTGTCTTCACATGGTACAAAATTTAAAAAGTACAAACAGTAAATGTATACTCTGTCCCCATTCCTGTCTACAGCTACCCGCACCCTTCCAAGGCAAGGGTGATTCCGATGCTTCCTTCCTAAGAAAGTGGTCATGCTTTTTAAAAACAATTATACAAATGTTAACTTCTATATACATTGCCATGCACCTGACCCTTTTCACTTAATAAATATACCTCAGGAATAGTGATAGGAGATTTTTGGACCAGTGTGGGGGATAAAGGAGGTCCTGGTACCCTGGGTACCTGAAGAAGCAGTCAAAGAGGCAAGGCCCTGGGGAAATTTTTGCCTGTTCTGCACTTGAGGGTGCTTGATGTATCTCTGAAAACTGTCAAATAGTGCACAGTTTCAGAGCATCAACAGTGTCAAAAATGTCAAAACTTAGGGATAAAAACAGGTAACGGTAGTAAGGAACTCGAAGAGGAAAGAAACATATTAATAGTCTAATGAGTTCATTCAATTTCCCATCCTTATATTCTAATGCTCTGTCTTTAGACGGTTAAGTTCCCTGTCCTTAGTGCCTGTTAGATAAATGCTCTTGTTCAGCCTTCATACCTCCATTTAGATCACATCAGCTTCCCTGTCTTCCTTCGTCCTTCCTCATGTCCCAAAAACCCAAGCTATTTTCTTCTTGTTGAAAGCTTCCACTGTCCTCTCTATCAGATGTGGCTTGGGATATAGTCTCCCTCTCGCACCCTCTCCCTCCCAGTTGCTCCCAATGAGCAAAAATAAGCTCTTTTCACTTCTGGGGTTTCATTGCTAATCATTAAAAAGGAACAGTTGGAATATCAAACATGGAAAAATTGCAATGATTATAAAGGAATTAAGTGGGGGTAAAATGCAAGTCTGATTTCACCAGCTTCTCACATCCAGGCTGCTCCTGTTTCCTCTAGTTCTTTAGGCAATGCCATTAAATCCAGCTGGGGAGGAAAGAAGAGAAGCTGTACAGTTCTCTTCGAGAAAGAAGCCAAATGCCAGCCTGAGACTCCAGTTTTCTTATGTCCTTTCATTCCTTGGTTCATTTGGCTTCTCATTCACCATCCAATTAAAGTACTCGTGGATTAGGCTATTTCAAGTGTTTTTATAATTTATTTTCCTACTCCCATCTGAAGCCGTCAAGGCTTTTCAATATTAAATAATCAAATGTTTCAAGCAGTCACTTTCACTCTTCCTTTTTAACTAAAGCCTTCTCGACTGCCGGTGGGAGAAGACCACTAACGGGTGCACAAAGATTTTGTGTCTGGTATATAAGTAGCTGAGTATTTGCCTGCTCCGATGAACATATGACCAACGTCCTTCTTAGGAACATTTTAATGCAAATGCTGGGTTTTCTCTCTTTTTCTCCAAACAACTGGATATTTCCCCAATGCACACACTTATAAACTCATCTAGAGACAAAATGATTGCTTGTAATTCCACATATCCCATGTAATTATTGCCTATGTGATAACCAGGCAATCTTTATGGAGCTATTACCATACAATTTTCTAATCTCACTTTACAGTGATGATTGCACACTAATATGCATAATGCCCTCTTGATTATATTTGGTGGGTATGAGTTTCAATTTACTGGTATATAGGTTAAACAGTTTTTATTTCATTAATAGGCTTTTAAAAATGTACTTTTATGTGAGAATCTGATTTCTGAGTGGGAGGAATATCCTCGCTAATCCTTCCTAAAAATAATCTAAAAGGTAGTAGGTATAATGTGAATTTCTCATTATCAAGAGTTACAGAAGAAATATGTAGAGAATAAAATACTTTATGTAATCACAAAATAGCTCTCACGCATTCAAGGCAATTGAGCCTATGTCTTTGCCTTAAGTAGTAGTTCCACCCTGAATCATAGGACTTGGAGAAGGAAACTTTGAATTCCAGCCCCTCAATTACTGTTTCCATGTTCTTGCTTGGTCATGTACCCTAATGTCTCTAAACTTCAGTGCGGTTATCTAAAAAATAAGGACATAATGATGCCCATCTCATAAGGTTGGTGTCAGGATTAAATGGGGCAACGCCTCTTATACATTTAAGAGCACAGTTTGATTGTGTGGGTTTGAATTGTGTAAATTGAGCAAGAGACTAAATATATCCATCTATGCCTTTGTTTTCTCATCTGTCAAATAGGAATAATTGTAGTACCTTATTCAAAAGTTGTTGTGAAGATTAAAATCATTTAATACTGTAAAATACTTAGGTCCCTGGCATACAGTACATGCTCAGTAAAAATTAACTATAATGTGGCATGTGCAGGCATTGTATAAATCCTGATACACTTCTTCACTATTATCTGAGTTCTGCACACCAGTTAAAATGTTTATTTAATGGAATTATTTTCTACAGATTTAGTCAGATATTATAATGCAAAGCAAATGGATACATAGTAGGTATAGGAGAGCCTAATTTTGATGTTTCCTACAATTTTATTCATATTTTACAATAACACATACACACATCTTTTTCCTTCTTCTTAGCACTTTCTTTTGAAGGCAGGGGCTACCTTCCTCTTTGGATAGCTTTAAGTGCTTATGAGAATGCTTTGTTAGTAATAAGTATTTGTGCCAGATAAAATTTTTTGACTGTGAAATCGGTTGCCTTTTTTGGAAGAAAATAACAGCAAATGAACAGGCTCAGATCATTGTAGCGGGGGTCGACAACAGTCTTAAAAATGAGTTCACTAATAGGAATTTGTGGAGAAATGGTGTTGGACGTAAATTCAAATTTTGAAATGCAAAGGTGCCACGATATAATGGAAAGGGTGTGGGATTTGTCTCTACCCCTGGATTCCCATCATCTGGAGCATGATCTCAGGTAACTGACTTCGTGATATCTTTATTTCTCCATCTGTAATAGGAAGACCATGTAACCCTCTTCCTGTTTCACAGAGATGCTTAAAATTGTTAACAGAGGTTAACAATTATAGGAAAGTGCTTTATAAACCATAAAATTAATGTATGAATATTAGGGTTATTGGCATTCTAACAAGCAAGCCAATGATTCTTAAGATGACATTAAGGTTTTTCTTGCCAGCCATATATCGGTAGCTCACTTTTCAGCTTAGCTGGTCATACTCTTGTCTATTAAATTTATTCTAAAAAGAACAGGGTAGAATCCACTCATCTTTTAGCATAAAGGATCTATTAGGTGAGTGAATACGTAATTCTAAAATCTCACCCTAAGAATAAGAGGGATGTGTGTCATCAATGGAGTTGAAGGCTGGAGTAAAGAGAGAGGGAAGAAGATTAGGACTGCTCCCCATTCTCCTGCAGTCTAATTCTGTTTCAGCCCCCAGAATGGAACTGATGTGCCCCTCCCCTTCTTTGCCTCTCTGTCTCTCTATTTCTTTTTGTTCATATCTTCAACC
>NW_011888789.1:7759718-7766202 GCF_000151845.1 Pteropus vampyrus
AATGCTTTGTTAGTAATAAGTATTTGTGCCGGATAAAATTTTTTGACTGTGAAATCGGTTGCCTTTTTTGGAAGAAAATAACAGCAAATGAACAGGCTCAGATCATTGTAGCGGGGGTCGACAACAGTCTTAAAAATGAGTTCACTAATAGGAATTTGTGGAGAAATGGTGTTTGACGTAAATTCAAATTTTGAAATGCAAAGGTGCCACGATATAATGGAAAGCGTGTGGGATTTGTCTCTACCCCTGGATTCCCATCATCTGGAGCATGATCTCAGGTAACTGACTTCGTGATATCTTTATTTCCCCATCTGTAATAGGAAGACCATGTAACCCTCTTCTTGTTTCACAGAGATGCTTAAAATTGTTAACAGAGGTTAACAATTATAGGAAAGTACTTTATAAACCATAAAATTAATGTATGAATATTAGGGTTATTGGCATTCTAACAAGCAAGCCAATGATTCTTAAGATGACATTAAGGTTTTTCTTGCCAGCCATATATCGGTAGCTCACTTTTTAGCTTAGCTGGTCATACTCTTGTCTATTAAATTTATTCTAAAAAGGACAGGATAGAATCCACTCATCTTTTAGCATAAAGGATCTATTAGGTGAGTGAATACGTAATTCTAAAATCTCACCCTAAGAATAAGAGGGATGTGTGTCATCAATGGAGTTGAAGGCTGGAGTAAAGAGAGAGGGAAGAAGATTAGGACTGCTCCCCATTCTCCTGCAGTCTAATTCTGTTTCAGCCCCCAGAATGGAACTGATGTGCCCCTCCCCTTCTTTGCCTCTCTGTCTCTCTATTTCTTTTTGTTCATATCTTCAACCGTGTCTCCAACTGCAGCCTCATCCGGAGTGTAAGGCTAGGGGAGAAGTGGTGAGCATTTCTCCTCCAGCCTTGATAACAACCATGAAGTATGTTCCTCTAAGTTCTGATCATAAGGGAATTAGAAATACTCTCTGATTTTTTTAATCAAAATATTCCAGGAGCTCTAAAAAGAAGGATCTGACCATAGGGGTCTCAGCTCATTGCTAGGAGAGGTGTAGCTGATACAAAGCTCTTGTAGAACTTACCAGAATGAAAGAAATCAGAGGGGGCACGGACTTCAAACTCTTAATTTTAGTACAAGGAATCATTCTGGTGCATTTCCTTTGTATGCCTAAAAACAAAATGTTTATCGGAACTTGGTGAGCACTCCCTAGGCTCCGAACCAAGAGATGTTCCCCCATAACTCATCAGAGACTTAGGTCATTTCTGAAACAATAAATTACTGCTAGGTCACTGAGATTACTTGGGGTGGCCAGTGAGGGGAGAGGGTCCTATGATGAGAAGATGATGATGTGTTCTCTTATTAATAGAAAAATAAAGCTGCCCTGACTCATTCTCAGGGAGAAGGGCATTTCTCAGAAAACTGTTTTGCCTGATCATGGCCTTGCACTGAGCCTTTTGCAATCTTTGCCCAGTTCCTTTCAAGCCCAATGGTCGGGGAGTGTAAGCCAGCTGGCTGAGACGTGGGGTCTAATCCAGAGGCTCAGGAACAGTTTGCAACTGAGAGCCAGAGCCAGGCTGACTATTTCAGAGTAGGAAGCCATGACCCTTAGCATATGTCAGTTGTTAGTTAACACTCTGAAGCTCTTGGGCTGGTTAGGGAAGGGCTGAGAGAAAGCACTTAGATCCCTGCTGAGCTCATTACCACCTTAAATTAGCTTCCTTGGTCTGGTGGCCTGTGCAGAGGAGGAATTCTCCAAAGCCTTGGAAAGTGTGTGTATGGGATGGGGGAAGGTTCTTTAAGATGAGAAGGAAATAGTTTTAAACTTCAATGAAAAAAAAAAAAGAGCTGTAAATACCTTAATTCATACGAAGAAAACACAACTCTACAAGCAGAAAGGCTATTTCTTTAGAGCAGTCCAAGGACATGAGCCGACTGCCAGAAAGTGAATGGAAAGCGGACAGAGCAGGTAACAGTTAATTCCACGCTTTATCTTTTCCCCTTAGCTCTTTACTAAGGAATGAGTTCTGTAGTTTACTTCTGTCTCTGTTTTTTTCTTGTGCAAACTGGGTGATGACATTGACTCTCTTCACAGGAAAGCACTAGGTGAGGATTAACTAAGTAACGAGAGCAAATGAGAAGGGTGATGGAAATGCTCAATAAAATTGCTGATGGATTTCTCCCAGCGGGAGAATCCTGCAATGCTCCTTTCATCTGGGTCTTACGGGCAACACGTACCACCACTATCTCCATGTCTCCTCAGGCCTTCGCCTCTGAACCCTCACCTCTGAGGAGCTTTGAACTCTTCACCGAAATGACTTCCCTGCGCTCCCACCAACAGGGACTCATTTTCCCTCTGTATGGGGAGAAAGTGAGATAGGAATTTGGCCAAGTTGTGGGTGATTCCTCCCTGTCCTCGTCCTAAAGAAAGCAGATTTTCAAAAATATTCCTTCCCGAATATACATTTTACAAGCTTTCTGGAGAGCATTTAGTAAAATATGCATTCAAAATTCTTAGAAATGTGCGTGGCGCTTGCCTGAGGGATCCCATGTTCTTCATAATCATTTGTCTTCTCGTTTACTTTTCTCTTTTTTCACACCAGAGTGTATTGCCTTCAAGAGAGAACTTAACCGCTTTTGGACTAGGAATTACCCACTTCTGCCCACCCAATTGCTATCGGTCTGAAAAATCTGCTTCTTAGTCAGGCACAGCCTTCCACAGGCTGCTTGTTCTCTGGTTACAGGCATGTTCCAAAAAATCTATATATTTGAACAGAACCGTAGAAATGTAGACATGAACAGGCTTGAGTGATCACAGTCCATACTTTCTATTCACAGACAAGGAACCTGAGACTCTGAGAACACAAGCGGCTTACCCAAGAGTTTAAATCTATTCAAGGCCACAGAAGAAATCAGAACCCAGGGCCCGTAACTCCCATGTGAGCTTTTCTCTAGTTATGGAAGCTTAACAGTGTGGGACTTAAAGTAGAGAGAAGTCATTGTAAGGCTAGGGGAGAAGTGGTGAGCTGGGACCTAGTTTAGAAGCTAGTTTAGAAGCTGGGACCATGTACCTCAATTCATTCAAATGTTAAACCTAAGGAATACAAGTTCTGAAATAAAATAACATTATTTATTAGTTACTCAGCTAAGTCTCAACATATTGTATGCCCCTATATTTGATCATTATTACTGCAATGTGGGCAGGTGGTTAGGATATGCTAAGCTATTTATATACCGTGATAGTTAATTTTACATGGCAACTTGACTGGGTAACTGGGTGCCCAAAATTTGGACAAACTTTGTTCTGGGTGTATCCGTGAGGGTGTTTTCCGATTAGATTATCATTTGAATTGGAAGACTGAGTAAAGCAGATGGCCCTCCCTAATAGAGGTGAGCCTCATTCAATCACTAGAGGACCTGAATAGAACAAGAAGGCTGAGTAAGAGGGAATTCCTCCTGCTGGACTGCTTTTTGCTAGGACATCCGTCTTTTCTGTCCTTCAGACTCAGGCTAAAACATGAGCTCTTCCTGGATGTCGAGCCTCCTGGCTTTTGAATTAGAACTTACGCCATAGGCCAATACCTAACATTGTCTTTCCCTGCCCTAGCTAACAGCTTCAGTGACTCTCAAAAGGCAGGATGGTACATATTCATCTGTGCACAAGTGGTCAAGGTGTGCAAGATGATTTCTGCTTAGGTGGGATGTTTTTTAAGAGCACAAGAATTGCAGTTTTGGCTTCTTTTCCAAAACAATTGTCCTATGCAGACAATCTTAGATATGAAAATATGCTTCATCTATTCACTAGGCTGCTCTGTGTTGTAGAGAGGGCTGAACTGGAAGTAGAAACCCTGGTTTCTAACACCTGCGACTAATTTCATATGTGACCTTGGAATAAAAACTGCCAAGCTTAGATACCTCGTTGCTAAAGTGAAGAACCTGGAAGAGATCACTGGTTTTCACCAGCATACTGGCTTCTCTGTGTGAGAGTTCCTCAGAAGCCTTCCAGGGGCCAGGTTGTGGTTAGCTCCTCTGGACTCCTTACCTGGACTCAACCAAGGTACCTTAACATTTACCTGTGTTACATTTGGGCTTCTACATGATTTTGTTTGAGAGTGGGGATTTTGTTGAACTCTAACTTTGAGTGATTCTAAGATTTTGAAAAATGGCTTAACGTGAAGTAAAGGTTCAAAAATCTATCCTTCAGGCACATTATCAATACTGCCTTGTGGGAGAAGAAAGAAACTACCACAAAAAGGAGCAAAATCGAATTTAGGTGCTTTCAGAACTAAAATATCCTGTCAAGGTAGTTTCTGAAACATTCCTTTCTCTGTCTGTCAGAGGTGATGTGGGAGGGCATTTTTTTCTGACATCTATGTCATGATTAATGTTGCACATTGAAATCTTTAACCCAATGCTTCTGCCTCACTCACTGGAAGGGCCACCTAAGTTAATGGCTATCCAGGGCCTTAATGACCATGTTCTGCAAAATTAGTATTTAAAATGGTAAGAAATGGCAAGAAACAGGGAAATATGCTGGCAAAATCCATTGCCCTAACAAGCAGAGAACAAATGCCTGACTCCCATTTTACTCAGTTGAACCAATTGAGTCAGCTTTGAGCTGCAGATCGATCTTGTGTTTTTCCTGGCATTTCAGCTCTAACCCTAATGTCGACAAGCAAAGACCAGAAGACCAGTGGACTGAGAAGGTGATGCCAGCACTCCCAACGGTCCTGAAACTAACTTGAGCACTCTGAGCCCCGCAAGGCAATGCTGATCAGGAGCCTGGTAGGATTTCTTAGGACTTTTGCCAACAAGAACAGACCTTTGGGATCCAAACTGGGCTGAGCTCAAACTTCTTAAAACCTTCAGGTTAATAAATATGTCCCCTCTTTAATCTCTCCTGAACACTCTGACAACCTAGGCATAATTTACTATTGGAAAGGACAGTGATGTAACAGGAGAATAAGAGGAAAACCCCTCCCAAAAGAGGATTGGTGAGTTCCTAGAGCAGATGAACTAAAGTCAATCATACATTCCTCTGCAGCTGCGGCGGTCTCCAACCTTTTTTGCACCAGAAAGCCTAATGCCTGATGATCTGAGATGGAGCTGAGGCAGTCATGCTTGCACTGGGGAGTGGCTGCAAATACAGATGAAGCTTCATTCACTTGCCCACCACTCACCTCCTTCTGTGCAGCCTAGTTGGACCGGTACCAGTCCACGGCCCAGGGGTTGGGAACCCCTGGCTTAAAGCATCTAGTTGAGGAAAACGTTTGAACAACACTCTACTTTTTTTTATAGTGTATTTTTTGTAGTGTATTTCTATGGGGAATATGTTCTATTAAAGGCAGATTTTAGCTTGTAAAAATTGTGAAGATAAAGTAATTGCAAAATGCACAAATTATAACCAATTCGTGTTTACTTGAATTTTTTTAATTTGACATTCTCTTCAGTGATTCTTTTCTTGCTTCTTCCTTAAATCCAAATTATGTTTATTATATGAAGGGAACACTTAGCCCTACGTTCCTTCTCTGTAGACTTGCCGGTCGTTCTGCCAGCATATAGCAAAACAATATATGAGCACGGGTACTTAAAACCATATGAAATAGATAGTTATAACTGCAAATTCTCTAACCTTTACCCTCATACACATACCCATTTCTTTATTTACTCCAATCTCCTCTACCTTTTTTTCCTTTTAATTTTCTTCACATCTGCTCACCAACCTTCACCCTCATTCAATTTAGTTCCTTTATCATAAGCCATGGATTTTTGCATCTGACCTATTAAAATTGCTCACCCCAATGAAAACTGTGGCTGGCCAAGTACAAGTTAATGGGAGAATTCTAGAGGGCCTTCGTACACAAACCTAATTATTTCACTTTAGTCTCTGCAGTTTGCTCTATACTCAGCCCTGCAGCAGAGGGACCATACTGTGACTTCCAACAGGACAAGGATTGGGATGATGGTACATACTCTAGACGCTTCCTAGAGTAAGTGCTAAAATATCAGCATAGTGTCATGATGAGGGCTCTAGAATCAGACTGCTTGTGTTCACATCATGACTATTGCTTACCAACTATATAACCTCTTCGATAGTTATTTATCCACTTTAAGCGTCATATCTGTCATCTGGAAGAGTATGTATAATAATACCTATCTTTCTGTCGTCACGATTATTAAATAACCTTAGTGACGGAAATTGTTATGTGTGGTACCAGGCCCTAGTAAGACTTGATAATTGTCTCCTTCCTTCCTTCATTCCTTCCACCATTTGATGAGGGCATATCTGGGAGTATTAATAGAATGGATATCTAAGACAGTGTTTCTCAAATGTAGCCTTCTAACAGGCAGCTTTATCTGGGAACGCGTTAGAAGTACAAATCCTGTGGCTTTACCCCAGACCTCCTGAATCAGAAACTCTGGGGTTGGGGCCCAGCTATTGGTGTTTTAACAAGCCTGCCAGATAACTCTGAATCTGAATATTCTGGTAA
>NW_011888789.1:7766252-7792844 GCF_000151845.1 Pteropus vampyrus
GCACTCTGAGCCCCGCAAGGCAATGCTGATCAGGAGCCTGGTAGGATTTCTTAGGACTTTTGCCAACAAGAACAGACCTTTGGGATCCAAACTGGGCTGAGCTCAAACTTCTTAAAACCTTCAGGTTAATAAATATGTCCCCTCTTTAATCTCTCCTGAACACTCTGACAACCTAGGCATAATTTACTATTGGAAAGGACAGTGATGTAACAGGAGAATAAGAGGAAAACCCCTCCCAAAAGAGGATTGGTGAGTTCCTAGAGCAGATGAACTAAAGTCAATCATACATTCCTCTGCAGCTGCGGCGGTCTCCAACCTTTTTTGCACCAGAAAGCCTAATGCCTGATGATCTGAGATGGAGCTGAGGCAGTCATGCTTGCACTGGGGAGTGGCTGCAAATACAGATGAAGCTTCATTCACTTGCCCACCACTCACCTCCTTCTGTGCAGCCTAGTTGGACCGGTACCAGTCCACGGCCCAGGGGTTGGGAACCCCTGGCTTAAAGCATCTAGTTGAGGAAAACGTTTGAACAACACTCTACTTTTTTTTATAGTGTATTTTTTGTAGTGTATTTCTATGGGGAATATGTTCTATTAAAGGCAGATTTTAGCTTGTAAAAATTGTGAAGATAAAGTAATTGCAAAATGCACAAATTATAACCAATTCGTGTTTACTTGAATTTTTTTAATTTGACATTCTCTTCAGTGATTCTTTTCTTGCTTCTTCCTTAAATCCAAATTATGTTTATTATATGAAGGGAACACTTAGCCCTACGTTCCTTCTCTGTAGACTTGCCGGTCGTTCTGCCAGCATATAGCAAAACAATATATGAGCACGGGTACTTAAAACCATATGAAATAGATAGTTATAACTGCAAATTCTCTAACCTTTACCCTCATACACATACCCATTTCTTTATTTACTCCAATCTCCTCTACCTTTTTTTCCTTTTAATTTTCTTCACATCTGCTCACCAACCTTCACCCTCATTCAATTTAGTTCCTTTATCATAAGCCATGGATTTTTGCATCTGACCTATTAAAATTGCTCACCCCAATGAAAACTGTGGCTGGCCAAGTACAAGTTAATGGGAGAATTCTAGAGGGCCTTCGTACACAAACCTAATTATTTCACTTTAGTCTCTGCAGTTTGCTCTATACTCAGCCCTGCAGCAGAGGGACCATACTGTGACTTCCAACAGGACAAGGATTGGGATGATGGTACATACTCTAGACGCTTCCTAGAGTAAGTGCTAAAATATCAGCATAGTGTCATGATGAGGGCTCTAGAATCAGACTGCTTGTGTTCACATCATGACTATTGCTTACCAACTATATAACCTCTTCGATAGTTATTTATCCACTTTAAGCGTCATATCTGTCATCTGGAAGAGTATGTATAATAATACCTATCTTTCTGTCGTCACGATTATTAAATAACCTTAGTGACGGAAATTGTTATGTGTGGTACCAGGCCCTAGTAAGACTTGATAATTGTCTCCTTCCTTCCTTCATTCCTTCCACCATTTGATGAGGGCATATCTGGGAGTATTAATAGAATGGATATCTAAGACAGTGTTTCTCAAATGTAGCCTTCTAACAGGCAGCTTTATCTGGGAACGCGTTAGAAGTACAAATCCTGTGGCTTTACCCCAGACCTCCTGAATCAGAAACTCTGGGGTTGGGGCCCAGCTATTGGTGTTTTAACAAGCCTGCCAGATAACTCTGAATCTGAATATTCTGGTAAGATTTTTAAGTCATGCAAGTTAAGGAAAAAAGGAAAAGACCTTGGCTCACACTGTAGTTGGGCAGTATGACAAGACATAAAAACACTGTTAAAATTACTAGAAAAGCACAGTCTTGAGCAGCTCAGTCTGTTGGGAGTGTGCCTTCTACTCAAGATGTAAATAAGTATAGGAAAAACAGCACTAGTAACAGCTGCTCCATAATTATTTAGTCATTCTCAGGTAACTAAACAGCATGGGTGTGTTGATCAAATACGCTCTTGGGTAACTGGCAGTAGAAGTGTGAACTCTTCTCAGTTCAACAAATATTAGAATACTACTGCAAGTATTAGTGAATAACAGGAAGCAGTTAAGTAGACAACCTTTCATTGTCTTCATTGATGGATGTATTTCTTGGGCTTTCTGGAAAATATTATAGAATGAAATATACATTGAGGGTGAGACCTGGGAGGAGACCTGTCTAGCGTCATAGCAACCATGACAATATTAACATACATTCAGATACACAGAAGACTTCATGAAATTGTTTTCATGTTCAATGATTATGCAGAACATTTTGTTGGATAATTCCGTCACACACTTCCCCGTCTGATATATGATATTATCCTTTTTAACTGAACTTCCTTTCTCGATCTTTTAGAGAAGAACCTGTTAGGATATTCTCAAAATTTTTTCTAGCCACAGGAAAGAAAATAGAAAAAGATATTTATCCTTTGGTTGAAGAGTTTTTATCATTTTATTTTGTTTTGTTTTTGTTTTTGCTAAAATACTTTGTAGAAAAGTTCTGATGCCATTGCTCTTAGGATTTTTTCCATTTTTCATTGTAATAGTGTTTATCTCTTCTTTTTATGATTAGGAGAGTATATTCACCACAATATCGATTGTTAGTTATTAGTGTGTTTTTCTATTAACTTTTTCCAAATCAACTCTATTAAACTTATCTTGAAAAACTAAGATAGTAGATTTAAGATAAATCCTGATAAGAATTTCACAAAACCAATAGAAGAAATACAGGAAAATAAGAACATGCATCATTTTTGAAAGTTAAGATTCTCATAGTAAATGTTTTTGAAGAATTTAAAAACAACAGCAATATTGTTTATAATGCCCAACAACACTGCAGTTATTGGATCTCAATGAGAAATTTATTCATTTGCAAAGTAAATGAATAAATGCTAATTGAATTCTTCCAGACTAGTATTGTGCAATAAAAACATAATGTGGATCACATATGTAATTTAAAAATCATAATAGCCAAAATAAAAAGGTAAAGAGAAATAAGTGAAATTAATTTTAGTAATATAGTCTACTTAACCTACTATATTCAAAATATTGTCACTTCAGCATGTAATCAATGTTTTAAAATATCAGTGAGATGTTTTACATTCTTTTTTTTTTTTTTACATTAAATCTTTGAAATCCAATGTGCGTTTTACACTTACAACACATCTCAGTTTGGACTAGCCACATTTCAAGTTCTCAACAGTCACCTGTGACTTTTGGACAGGGAAGTTTTAGACTTAAGAAAAGGATGTCTATAAGATATCTCCTTAAATAAAGTTCCTCCAAATATAACAGATCATCAGATGGAATTACATACACTTACAACTAATTCTTGCTAAAGTAAAAGTGTGTCAAGCTATTGATTTGTCAGTAATTATATATGTCAAGAATCAGCTTTTCCTATTACTGTAAAACTGTTCCTAAAAGAAAGCATTGCATTTCAATTGACAAGTATAGATATTTGAAGATGAAGTGGTTTTGTACCATCCATGTTTAGATTGGTGAACTTTATCAAGCACTATATATCCTTGATCCTAAGATATGCTATTTACTTTTCACATTTTGAACGCAGAACCCGTCTTGTAATTAATGTGTACCTTTGATATGGTTGTATTTTTTCTTTTCTGAAACTTTGTTATATCCTTTTTAACACAGGAAGAATTGTCAGACATTGTGTTGTTACATGTTTTTTAGAATGTTTCAGCTCTTGAGAGATGGATTTCTTAGAGTTTTTATTAAGGATCAGAATTTAAAAATGGGAATATACAAATAAACAATGGAATTAAAGTGTGTGCCTGGGATAAGCAAAGGTGAGGGACAGCTTTCTGTTCCAACTCCACTTCAACCACAGGGGTACAAATCTATAAAATTTTGTATTACTTGACCTTGTTAATATCTACACAGTGATTTGCAGAGGCCACCTCGTATGGTAGAGAAACCGGTGGTCTCTAGATGGTGAAGATATTCTCTAAAATAGGTACCAAAACAATGTCTAATACAACGTGTTTTGTACACCACTGCCTTCTTCCAAGAGGCATCCGTGATGGCTGGCCTACATGCATATAAAAATAGAACTAGACCCCAAGTTGATTTGTCCTACTAGACCAAGTCCTTAAGCACTCTTATGCGGGAAAGATACAGGAATCCAGGGGGAAAAAATGGTTGTTTGAGACAGAGAACCAAGTTAGTAGTTCATTCTAAGTATATTTGAATTACATTAGACTATACATCTTTTGTGGTCATAGACTATTTTTATACATATCACATTTGTCTTTCAGAGAATTGAAAACATTTTAAAATACCAATTTCAATAATATTCAATGCCAAGGTAAATGAAAGGTTAGAATAACTACATCACGAAGCTTGGCTAAAATACCTCATCAAAACACAAGTATTCATTATTTTACATATATGTATATGCAAATAGAACATTGTCTATCTCTCTCCACAGTCTGGAAAATCTGTCACCTCTCATTGTCCCCTCACACTCTGTTACTTTTGAGCTCCTTCTATTTTACTAGTCCCAAAAAATAGATGGAAACATGAAAGCACTGCAAGGATGGCCCACACAGTCACTGGCATCAGGGGTGCCTGACTTCCTACCAGAAAGCGAGCCTTTTGTAAGGGCCAGAGTCTAGAGCCCACACCATTGCTTGTGTTCTCTGTGTTTATGTCCGGATAACAGGACACATGCAGAGAATTATCAGTGTAAACATTTGATCTAAAGAGTTGAAGAGCATGCAATTCCCTGAGGAGTGGGTTGTGCTCTCTTGTGTTTAACTGAGGTTGTGAGTCTACTTATGCTGGGAAGACAGGGGTTGTTTTTGGTTATTTTTCTTTCAGTTTAACATTTTGTTTTGATGTTTCAAGAGAAGGAAAAACTCCAAAAACTTTCTTTCTCATATTTCCTCTTTAAGATCTAGCGCAATTTCTACGACTGGCCTTTTTCAGGGGGCTCATCCAGAATTGCTGAGAAAGGGTTGTAGGCATCTTCGGCCATAGCCTCAACTTCAGAAAGCTCTCTAGCTGTGCCTTCCGTCTTTTACTTCCTGCCACTTGATTAATGTGGTGGCCCCCAAATGAAAATCAAACTACTGGCATGTGGAAATTTGTCCAGCCTTAACACACATCTTTTGAATACATTAAGTGGAGTACAACGGTTTCTCCCAAATCAAGCCAGACCTGTCTAAATTCTTTATCACAGACCCCAGAATTGAGAGAGAGGGAGAATTACTGTTTTTTGAGAAGTAAGATAGAGAAAGGACCAAAAGTTGGCTCCCTGGTAAGCGGATCAGCAAGTGGAAAACACTGACCATACAACAGTGGTCAAAGTGCAGAAAAATAAAGCTTTTACTTGTCCACTTCTGGCAGAGCATTTGTAAGTTCTGGCCAAAGTCTGCCCCTGTCTGAGCCTGGGGCTTCTATCTTTAACAAGAAAGGTAATTGCCCACAGCTAGAGCTCACAGGCATACCGCATGAGGAGTGAGGTCATGTTAATAAAACCCTTGAGAAGAAAAGCAGTGTGAAACAGCAGGGCTATTACCGTCCCAAGATGATTTTATAAAAGTGAAACTTAAGTTCAGCGTGATGATTAACAAGCTATTAGGGCCAAGTTATTGATTTCTCTATCTTTAGAGTAGCTAATGCAGTGCACACCAACAGGCCACAGACCTAAAGCTTTCCTTTTTCCTGTGTGCCTGTGCTTTGTGATGGCACTTTCCTTGGGAAAATAAAAAGCATTAAACATACTCAGTGGGACACCTTTATCATGCAGGTGCTAGGAGAAAAAACACCTAAATTGATTGTGTGTTTTGTTAATGTTTTCTGATAACAAAGGATAATACAGATACATACAAATTCAAAATATGAAAAGTAGTAGAACAACAAATAAAAGTAAAGCATTACTCCAAATTCCTCTCCTCCATAGGAGCTACTACTACTACAGAATGTTAACACATTCTGTGTACATTATGTGTTAATGTAGATCATATTAAGCATGTTTGATAACTTGTTCTTTGTTCCTTTCCTATTCTACTTCTCACAAATAACAATATCATTGATGGTCAGTTAACATAGATTTCAATACCATTTCTATCGGCAAAATTTTTCATGGATGACATATACCATTGGCTAAACCATTTAACCAATCTCCTGTTGATGGATGAAAAGGGTGTTAACAACATTTTTGCTCTCATAAACAATGTTCTGATGAATCTCAAGCATACATCTTTGATCTTTTGACCAATTTTCTCTGTGAGAAATGTTATTGTTGAATCGAAAGATTTGGAGATATTATATCTTTAAACATATTGTCCATCCACCCACCAAAAAGGTCATAACAGACCATTTTTTTGCCTGCACTGTAATAGACTGCCTGCTTTCCCCTGCCCGCCCCCCACCTTGCCAACACTGGGTAATGTCAATGTTTTTGATCTTCGACAAACTGATAGGGGAATGAAATGTCTAATGATTTTTACATTACATTCTAGCCATGCCATATCAGACTATAACTGAATGCAGTTGCTATGTGTCAGGGGACCTGGTTTAACTCATAGTACACTGTTTGAATCTGTTTAATAACTATAATATAATGAGACTTTCCTGTAGTTTCGAAAAAGAAACCAAACATTCACATGGTTTAAATTACTCCTCTCATTTACACTTCCAATACGCTAGATCATCTTGGAAGCCCTTCGAATATGCCTCAAATGACCCAGTAAAAGTTGTTAGCTGCTCTCTCCATGAAAGAGGGACTGTTCAGGCCCCAAAACCATGCTCAAGAAAAGCACCTTGGAAAAAGCACTTCTCTACTTGTGAGATTGCTCCATTGCATGGCCTGTGGTGTTTGATTCACTAGGAGGTATGAATCCCTTTGCCTCCAGCAGTAATATTTTCACAATTTTGACATATTTTAAAGGTTTTTGTCTCCAGGGCAGCTAATGGAGGAGACCTCACACTTCATCTGAAGCATTTTATCTTTATTTCACAGCCATACACGAGGCAACATATTTCTCTTTTCACTGACTGATTATGCCAAGATTTACAAGTCCTGGTCTACAAGAAAGCAAACACATGTTTCGGCAAAGATTCAAACAAGTCAAAGACATAGGGTCAGCATTATCCTAATACAAAAGGCAGGACTTGCCCCTCTTCTGCCTACACCAGAGGCCAACCCCTAAACACACACACACACACACACACAAACACACAGACACATACACACATACACAGTTAGTGTTTTTCGCTATTCTTTTTTAAATATTGTTTTCAAATATTTGCTTTGGGCTGTTTTCCATATAGACACCCATGAGTGGTTTTACTGTGAGTTACCTTCTGACAACTTCATCTCCTCAAAGCTTTTCAACTGTTGTCAACTAATCAATTTCGAACCCTGTGATAACATATGTTCTTTAAGTTCCTTTCAGATAGTTCGCATTCTGAGTGCATTATAGATAGAAAAATGAGGAATGAGAAAGTGATCTTGAGCCAGTAGTTGGAAACTCAGTTTTTGAAATTCTAGAAATTTATGTCTTCTGCCCAGTTCCATAGACCCCTTTCTAAATGACCATCAACAGCTACCCTGGTATATATGGTTGACTTGATTAACTGAGTCTGGGCAGTACATCCACACGCTGTATTTTAGGTTTCTCAAACTCCTTTCTGTGACTACAAGTAAGCAATATCTTCTCCAGTCTCTTCCTTAAGCTTCCGTGTCTTTTGTTCTCCCCTCATTTCCCCACGTGCGGTGCCCACATTACATTACACCAACTTCACAGCAAAGGACCATTGTGAGTGGCACGCACTGAAAGGCACTTGCCCTGGGCCTCTAGCGCTGAGAGGTCCCAGGCCAGCCAGGATGTGCTGGATTATTGTTAGCACTTAAGGGGTGCCACAGTCTTCCCCCCGGCCTTTTGGCTCCATACATTTCACTATGGCTTCCCAAAATATCTTCATCTTGAATATTAATTATAGATGCTCTTTTTAGGGTTCAGTTAATAAAAAGCACTCACTGATCATCCATTCTGTGGTGAAGAAGCAGGAAAATCTGATAAATCAGGAATATCTGGTAAATGAAGATGAAGACATCATGACCTTATCATTTTGGTGCAAAGAACATGTTAGAGTGAGTCAGGAGATTTGGTCTAAGTCCCAAATTTACCTCTTACTAGTTGTAGAATATTGAGTGATTCGAGTCATATATTCGAGCATTAGTTTCCTCATTTATAAGATGCAGTGAGGATAAATGAGGTCATATATAATTATCCCTGACATAATATTTGGCACATGGTAGATACTCATTTAAAGTAGCTATTATGATTTAAGTACCCTATGGCTTTATATGTTTATGATTTAGTATATATCAGTAGCATTTCTATAGCCCATCTTGGCTAAGAGGGTCTCACTGAATATGGAGATGGAATGATACTATCTGAGCTACAAAGAAAAGTGTAAAAGAAAACATTTAAATGAATCTCTTTTGGTTGGCATTTGCATCAGTTACCAGAATGAATAGAACCGATGCCTTGGGGCAGGAGAAGTGGGAAATCAAGATTTCTTAATAGCTGTAGTAGAATCCTTTTTAGAAAGTAGTAATTATCTCTTCATATTGATTTTTTTTTAGTTTTATTGAGATATAATTGACATACATACTTTGTAAATTTAAAGCGTATAGCATAATAACATATATATTACAAAATGATTACCACAGTAAGTTTAGTTAACATTCATCATCTTACATAAATGCAAGAAAAAAAAAAGAGGAGAAAAAGGAAGAAAATGTGTTTTTCCCTTGTGATGAAAACTTTTAGAATTTATTCTCTTAGCAACATTTATATATACCGTATTGAATTTTTACATTTTCCAATATAGGTCCAGGGAAAATGCTAAGGCAAGCAGTAAGTGATTTCAGCAGGATGAAAATCAGATCTGCAAATTGTTAGTATGGCTAAGGGTGTCTGTTTGACTTAGATCAGAGGTCAGCACACTATAGCCCACAGGTCAAAACCACTCCCTCAAACTGTTTTTGTAAATAAAACTTTACTGGAATACATTTATTTACATCTATGGCTGTTTTCATGCTACCACTACAATGTTGTTTAATTGCAACAGAGACCCAGAGACTATATTGCCCTCAAAGCTGAAAATATATACCATCTACCCTTTCACAGAAGAAAAACAAAAAACAAACAAACAAAAAAAACTGTCAACCCTTGGTTCAGATTATAGTAACATTGTTTCTAATTGAATGGATAGGTGGCTGGTACCAGCATGTAAAGTTAATACTGCTGAAAGACACATAATAGAAAGGCTGGAGACTTAAGGAAAGGTATGTGAATTTATTTATTTGGAATAGGAAGAGGAGCGTTCTTGGTACCACCATTGTTGTGAGAACGTATATACGGAGTAGGACTGGGAGCTGGAAGATGGAACTGAAGCTTCTGCCATGAGACAGTTTCTCTGGGCAGGTTACAGTGCGTAAAGCCTAAGGAAAATCACCTCATCACAGGTTCAAGGACACAGGATTATGACTCTCTATATAATGACTCCAAAGAAATGAATAATAAAGGTGTTGTTGGCAAGTGTTATGCTGGGTGAGAAATATTTTGTAAGAACAATAAGAATTTATTCTATATCAAGAGGATCTGTTTTGGAGCCGAGACCAAATGGACTGTCAGCAAGAAATGAAAGGTCAATTTAGGTAACTTCATTAAGGGGCAAAGCTTATGAAATAACCACTTGACAAATATGCGTAGAAGAAACATGAGAGAATGTTCGTCAATTACCATAGGTTGCCACGTACTACCTGCATGGATTTTTTAAAGTTTGGAGTGATGATGGATGTGTGCATGCTTATGTACAAACTGTAAAAGAAAAAAGACCCGAATCCATTTTTATCAGAAGTAGAGAAAAATTAGTTCATATGTTTGAAACTCTTCTGATGTAAAATATTGTGTAATTCATAAACAAATCTTTGTAACTGTTTTAACTCATAGTATGTCCAGAATATAGGGCTCAGTAGCTTTGTACAAAACAATTGCTCTTTGGGTGTGTTTATTTGTTGGTTAAGTAGTAAACATCACCCCAGAGGATGTTTAAGTTTGTGAAAATGATGAATTGATGAATTATGTACCTGGGAAATGTGGTTGTGGGCCTCTCTCTCTCTGATCACTACCCTCAGCTCCGACTCCACACCCTACACGCACGCACTGCCTTCCTGCAGTGTGCCATTGGCCACACTGTCTGTGCAAAACACAAAGCCCATGCCCAGGATAAGCTTCTCTTTCAAGCGCCTATCGGCTTTCAGCATGTGCTTTGAAGAGATAGTGACATTGCTATGCTCTGACATACACCATAATGTCAGCACAGCAGAAGCAAGTGGAAGATTCTACTTTTCCGATAATGATCAGTTGCTGTTTCCTGTCTTGAAGACGAAAGTTGAGCAAATGCAAAGGTCATCTGTGTTTATACTAACAATGCAAGAGTTACACTACATTTTCGCAATAACATCAGGTCATTATTTATCCACTTGTCCTTTTTTTTAATCATCCTTTGAACTGCCTGCATTTGCTTATCGTGATATTTCTAAGTCTGTAAACAGCCCGAGTGTAGCTGTTCTATTTCTCTAAATAGAGTCTTAGGTCATTTTATTATCCAGCGTTGTAAGTCATAGGAATTCGCCCATCTGTTGTCCTTCCACATCTGGGGGTAACTTTAACTCTTTAAGCCAATAGAAAAAAACTAGAAAAGCCATTGTGACATTAGTTTGTCACTTTTTCCTACCACACTGCTTTCCAATATGTCTTTTCCCTGAAAAGTCATAAGGAAATCATTAAATATTTGTTTCTTCAGGAATGGCATTAAGCATAATGGCTTCTCCTCCATCCCTTGATTATTTTCCCTGGGATCACAGACACTCAGAGCCTCTCCTTACCAACTCAGAAAAACCTTTTTCACTAACAGTCTTGACAATTTGCAAATCATTTTAGATTTCATAACATACATGATTACATTTTCTTGCACGTGTATTTTGGAGGTAACAACACATTGGTAAGTCTGTTTTCAATCCATTTGACTATTTTCAATTTGATAGCTCCTTCAGCAATGAAGAAAAAAATGAGCAATCAGGTTTGAATCATATGATGAGGCAAATCACAATTTATCAACTGATTATAAGACGGTTCTAATGTGTGAGACAGAACAAGCTCTCTTTCAATCATCTATTGGCTAACGATGCTCAGCATCAAGAAAATTGACAAATGTTTAATTACTTATGTTGACTAGCTTATAAACACAATATAACAGAGGCAGTTTCAACCACACAATTATTTTCTTCCAAGTTGTCATCTGTTTCAGCTGGAATAGGCTTCACTCTTCTGTGGTAACAAACTACCCCCAAATCTTGGCAGTTTACAACAACCAAGGTTCATTTTTCAAATACACTACCTGCCCAGTGAGTGTTAGCAGAGAGTTCTGCTCCACGTCATTCTCTCTATGGGACACACAGTGATGGAGGAGTCTCTCTTTTAATATTGATGTTCATTATGGCCAAGACAAAGGTAAACTACAAGCTATGACTTTAGCTTCTACCTGGATTTAATACAAATCGCTTCCACTACCATGTCCATTTCAATGGAAAAAAAAGTCGATTCAAGTCTGACTTGGGGAAATATAATTTTACTACCAGTGGGGAAGAAGAATGGGGGAATGGAAATAAAATCTACTGCTCCATCAATTCTCAGTATCATTGATCTATGTGAGTGATTTTTTTTTTCCTTGCAGATTCTTTTTAAAACATCAGCCTGAAAACAGTGCTTATAGAAATCAGCTTCACTAGTTCTAATGCAGGAGTTTTATTGTTAGGATATGTTGTTGACCTTGTTTCAACCATAGGCTTAAGAGGATGACCCATTTTTAGAACTATCACCATTCATAGAACTGCAGGTTTTCCTGCTTACGGGTTTTATACTTATGTGTGAAAGAAGTACACCTTTTACTCAAATGGCCAAAGTTCCCTCAGTCGCATGCTGATATCCTCCAGCAAGTTACTAAAACTGGGTACAGAGTACTGAGGTGTCACTATTCAGCATGTCCACAGAATCTGTGCTTATGACAGCTCCCTGGTAATTTCTGATGATTGCATCACTCCCTGATGGAAACCCAGCTTTTATTTCAGCATCAGTATTGGGTTGTCCTGGACCCCCGACCTCACCTGAAGATGTCTTTATGTTGGATCTACCCTATATATGGGGTAATTGGCTCAAGACTTAGAGAAATTCCTACAGACTCTCATACCAGGTAAGTCATTTGTTTTTATTTTGTTGTGAAACAGGACCTAGGCATATCCCATCCACTATTGGGAAGCATAGATTAGCATTACATTTGGAAGCTTTTTTATTCCTTCTGATGTGTTAATGTTTCCATAATTGAGCATTAGCTGCATCAGCACCAGGGTATAACCTTATACAAGTCAACAAAGTAATGTTGGGTCTTAATAATCTGAGGGTGGGAGTGGAATGAAACGTGATTTTCTTAAGACAACTAAAGAAACAAGCTGTATGTTTTACAATATGAATGGAATTAGCAATATACAAGGATATTTATCCAGTTTCTCTTCTCTTTGTTTTGTAGAATGATGGGACCCAAATGGGGTAATTTGCCAGAAGAAACAATGGCTTGAGGTTTGGTGAAGTGGACCAAAATGTGAAGGTAAGTGTTTTGAGACTCTGATTTCCTAGGACCAAGTCTTTGCTTCATCATACACAGTCACAGCCTCCATTTACCACTTTGGCCCAAACACTAGGAAGCCTTCTGCCCACTGGCAATACTTGACCTGCCATATGCTGATTACTAATGCCAGTAAAATACCTAGGTACTTTGGCAGCAATTTATGCAAATACGTATGTTTCTAATTACAAGGAAATTGTTAGAACACGACTTGGACTAGAGATATACAGTTACTAATCCAGGAAGAAATAATGCTTTGTTTTCCAACAGAAGAAAATAAGAACTTTGATTTAATCATTTTTTTTTCTTTTTCTCTCTTTTTGTTTGTTTGTTTTGATACCCATGCATCGGCAATATCATAAATTGGCAGTACAAGGAGTTCTTGCAAACAGTGTGGCCATTTCTTCTCTTATGTAGACATTGGACATACTACATCTGTTACCTGGTTTACCATCCATCCACTTTGTTGCTACAGCTGCATGTCTAAAATTCTGTGTCCTATCACTGTTCTTTATCAATACCATGTACATTTTACAAGAATAAATGTAAACTAATTAAAGTTATTATTTTAAAATATTCTTCTATATGGTGTATGTGCATAATTTTTTGCTTTTTCTAATCTTTTTCTTACAGGTCAAAAGGTTAAAACTGAGAATGACATGTGTATATGGAAACTGAATGCACTAGAGGTTCAAATGGGCAAGAAAGTTGTTTAGTAAAATCACACAGTCCTGTTCTTGACTGTGCTATCATAATTCTCATTTTCAAATCAGTGTGTCTCTGGCCTTAGGACACTACTACTATTATAGTTGGTGAATTTTGCAACCTAATCTCGACTCATTAAGTGAACCACACAAAATTACCTGAGGCCAGATTCCCAGTCCACAAGAATTTCCTTTCAAGTGATGAGAGCCTCACTCTTCTTCAAGATCACCTTAAGAATTCTCGGCTTCTTGAATATAGAATTATTTCCGCTTACCAATGAAGCATGAAGTGTTGTGGTATTTCTTGTGCTTCACAATGTCCAAGGGAAGTAGAGAAACCTGGTAACATATATGAGCAGCAATAAATGATATGTCCCGCTTTCTTCTAGAACAAATCTGGCCCACTGTTAAAGAACACATGGGCAGAGCCTGGGCAAGTGGTGGGAGCTTGGAGGCACTGGGTCAGGTTGGAGACAGGTGAATGCAGGGTCTGCTACAGGAGCGCTTTCATTCAAACTCAGAACCGAGCTGCCTCCCAATAATCCAAGTCATTTCCTACAGTATCTATCTGGCAACTTGCATATGCCATATTATGTTCACACTGAAGATGGGGACCGTACTTTTCTTTTTGTGTAAATGGTGAGTAAATGGCAAAGCAGCTAGAGAGGCACTGATGAAAGAAGTCATTCTATTTACTAGAAGATGCTTCAGTTGTTATGACAGATGTACAGGGTCTGACTGTATCCTGTATATACTGTAATATTTTTTTCTTTTTGGTACTTTTTCTGAGGTTTGTTAGTTTAAACATCAGTCAAACATTCACTTACTGAGCATTATTTTACAAAATAGGCATCAGGGATATGAAGATGAATAAGAACATGGCTCCTGCTCTCTAGTAGCTCAGTTTAGAGATGTCTCCATGATAAAAATAACTAGCATTTATTGAGCATCAACTGCATCTCCTCAAGTATATTACCTAATTTAATTTTCACAATTAAGTGAAGTGAATATTGTAACACACACAAATGTGAAGCTCAAAGAAATTAAATAACTTGTCCATGGTCACAGAAAGAGTTACATGATCACAGCAGAATTGTGATTTAAGCCCAGATTTCTCCAATTCTAGAGCCTTTGCTCTTTTTGCTTCTATTTTATATCAAGATAACTGCATAATACATAAAGTCACTCAGGAAACATGACTGAATAATTAAAATGATAGGTGACCCATTTTCTGATTAACAAACAGACATCAGAGCCCTGGGGTAAAGCTCCCAAATTTCACTAGGATTTTGTCCTAACTCACCTTTGCCAATAAACAAGAATCCACATGTCCTGGCCTGGTGCTTATTCTCAGATTCTCAGGAACAGCCACCCCTCCCCAACCCTCTCCTGACTCAATAGCCCATCTATCCCTTTGCACTGTAGGCCATTTTGTGCACACTTACCAAAACTGTCACTCTCCTTACTAGTCCTCAAGAGACATGACCTCACAGGACAATTAATATTCTGAGTTCCTCAGAAAGACCTATCTCAAAACTCAGAGCCTACCTTAGGTGTCTCCATATACCCTAGTCTAGGCTGATTTTGTATTTTCTTAGCCTATCACTATCTCAGATTATTTATATTGTCTTTTTATTATTACTATTATTTTAAAAGAGAGAGAGACAGAGATAGAGACAGAGAGAGACAGAGAGAGAGACAGAGAGAGACAGAGAGAAACTTAAGTAGGTGACTTCTTACCCATTTTTGCTCTGTTTACCCCATAAGCCTGAGTGTCTGAACTTTGTCAGTGGGCATAATGTTTACCTTATAGGATTGTTAAAGAGATTAAGAAATGCCACAAGCACCTTGAAGGCATTACTTCACAAACGGTAAATGTTACTATTTATTGGCTTAATGACTTGCCCTTTCCAGGAACATTTGTGTTTCAATAGAAGTAATCAAACCCAGGTTAAACCAGTGAATTTCTAATTGTGGAATTGTCCTCTTCTGTTATCTGTGGGAAAGTTGGATAGATTTTGGCAGGATATATGTGGGGAAGGTGGGTACCTTGAAATACACCTGTTATAACACTCCTCATTCAGGAGCCTGGGGCCTATCTCTACTAGATAGTGATTAAATTCAAGGATTAAAGGATAGGCATAACAATAGATTACATATATTGAGAGCTAGTTATGTACTAAATGGGTTTATTCTGCAGTTAACTCATTTAACCCTCTCAACAACCCTGTAAGGTAGGTATCATTAATTATCCTCATTTTACAAATAAGTAAATAAAACCTAGAGAGATTATATAATTTATTCAAGACTACTTAGTCAAAAGGTAGATGAAGAATTTGGATCAGATTTTTCCTTATATCAAAGTTTGTGCATTTTCCACAATATCACACTGTATTTAATATCACACCGAAGTCGGCTATCTGCCCTTCCTGGGCTGACTCTAGATATTCTTGCCAAACCCCATTTAGAGAGAAGAGACATTTTTAAGTGGTGGTCAGTTAAACAATGATTAAATTCAATTTTCCTATCTAGGCCAAAAGGAAGTGGGAAGAGTGGGATGACTATGTTTTGAAGGGAATATTTGTTATATTTCTAGTCATGTTATACAACATTGCCTGTATCCCTGAGTAAATGCCAGGAGCTGTGGCAGGAACAGGTTCTGTAGCACATGGTATATGTCGTCTGCTCCCAGAGTAGTATCAGCTTGGACAGCCGTGGTGCTGGGGAATGAAAATTCCTTCCTGAAGGCTGGGCCCTACGTCCCATTATCTTTATTTGAAGACCAGGCAGCATGGCATGAATGGAAGGGACACGTGATGGGGCATCAGGAAAATGTCAGAATGAAAGAGAAATGCAAGTCTCTAAAGGAGGTTTCAATTCACTCCTCACCCCCTGCAATTAGGAAAAAAGGTGATAAGGGCCCAAAAGGGTAGGAGAGAGATAGATTTAGACAATTCTTACCAGCCTCATGGCGGAAAAATGAGATATGTCCAGTAGCAGAGCCATGGAAACTGTTAGAAACTGAGCTAATTGCAGCCTTTTTAGTGTGTCTCAGGAAATGGGAAGGCATTTTTCCATCTGGGGCTTGTATTTTTTCCAATTTGCCTCGTTCAGAAAAGAATTCATTCTTTGAGCAATGTAACCTCCTGCTATGATTTCTCAACTCTACAAAGGAGAATAATTATAGATTAATAATGGCCCAAAATAGAAAATGCTAAATGTGGATAGCCAATAAGTGTAGAAAATGTTCTGTCTTGTAAGTTGTATTGTTTTGGTTCCTGGCAACACGGAGGAACAATTCTCACCTAGGCAACTCTACATGAATGTTAGAATTCATCCCTCTTTCTGACTCGTGTAAATTCTTACTCTTACTCTTACTCTTAGGCTATGCAGTGTCCTAATTTTGGTCAAGAGTAAGAAAAATTTCTCATATCACAGATACTTTTTCTTCCTTGGGCTGAGAGATTTATCACCTTTTGCACACGTGATAGCTGGGCACAGTTTTTAGGATATTTCTCAGCAGTAAAACTTAAAGTTTTAATTTATTGAGAAGATCCTATGGTTCAGACCCTGAGCTAGATATTTTCCACAAGTTATTCATTCAAAAAATTGTTCCAGAGCAGCCACCATTTGTCAGGCACTATGCTGGAATATTCAAAGCACTGTGCTGTCTCTTAATTCTAACAATGCCTCTAAAAATAGGTAGGATTGTGCCTACTTATTTTACAAATGAAAAAAAAACAAAACAAAACTGAGATTCAGAGAAGTTAAGTAAAGTATACAAATCATGCAATTAATATGTGACAGATGGGAATCAGATTCTTTAGAGTCCCCCAACTTACTAAACTCTTAATGTCTGCAGAAGTCCAGGCAAGGACCCATTCTAGGACCTACTGTGCTAGAGCAAGCCTCCCAGGTGCCTACGCTCCTTGGCTTGTTACCTTATTCTACGTCCTGTTCACCATTGAGACTTAGCACAGAGCCCCAGTTCCTGATACTCTGTGCCTTCCAAAGTGGCAATGACCTAATTTAACAAAATAATTTAAAAGAGTAGGTCTAAGAGAGGTTGCCAGAAATCATTCTCCCTCTCCATATGCATTTTTGTCTGATAGTTAAAAATTGGGATGATTAAAGAAAGATGGCAGATAAGCAGAAGGGGAGGCAGGTATTTTAGTAAATGCCTCTTGAATCGGACCCTTTCTAATTTCACTCATGGCCTTGATTCTGGAAATTGCCATTATGGCAATCCCAGACTCTCATTGGTTTCCTCATTGGTTGAGTGGGAAAAGATATCCACACATCACAAAAGGGTTCTGAGGAGATTTCTTCCCCCAAACCAGGGAGACATGTATTTAAAAGCACTTTTAGCCAAACTGAAGGAAAATAAAGTTCACAAATATGATATTAGCTCAAGTCAATTAGTTGGCAGCTTTGTGTGAAATCATTGCTGGGATAGCCTCAGTTGACTGACCCAAACAATTCTCTGTTACCTGGCAGAGTCAGAGAAGAGCATTTTTCATAATCCAGATATTTCATGTAGGTCTCTTCTGCTTTTGTACTCTGCTTTGCACTGTGAGTTATTGTATTTATAGTCATGCTAGGTGCTTGATCATTAAATGTGTCTGGTTAACAGTCTACAAACCTCAGTGTTTTATATTTGCCAAAAATATCTGATAAAAAGGTCTCTTTCCACAGCAAAAACGCCATCAGGCAATTTTTTTAAGATCTAAAAATGTAAAATAGAACCAAGAGACTTCAAAATTCTAAAGAATTAGAAGTCAATGAAATACACAAATATATATTTTTTAATGATTCTGGATGTACTTTAGGATTTTTTGGTACATCTTAGTATAGTAAAATTTGGCTATTGTTTATTTTCATAGATGCATACTCTTACCTCTACATAAAAATATCTTTATTGAACTAATGATTTTATTAGCCAAAATGAAGATTTCTTTTATAATGTGTATCTATCATTTTCCATCCCTGGAATTCTAAAATAAGTACTAGCCTTATCCCATCACTAAGCAAGTATACTTTTATTTTATTCCTCAAGCTTCATTTCTGAAGTTATCAACGAACGATTTGCTTTGTGAAAGCATTAGAAGCTTAAGTTGGCTTTATAGTTATCAATTAACTTGTGTTTTCTCTAAACAATGATTTATAAAGGAACATTTAGATTCAAATTTTATCCTTTCCTTTTTTATCTTACATTGCCAAAGTAAGCATGAGTCTGATCCCTGAGATGATATTCTTTCTTGGACAGAGTTAAGGCAAGGTCTTTTTGTATGTAAGCCCATCATCAGTTAAGCTGTCATCATTTAGTCAAGATGAAGCTGTATGTACTGGATTTGTGTGAATGATCATAGATCATTATATAATATTTTTTTCTTCACTTGGAGATTCCAGTGACTTAATAGTGCTTATAGTGATTAAAAGTACAGAAAAAAATGTGTAAGGATGTCAATGTTACAGTGCACAAACTGAGCCTCACATGACCAAATATTAAACACACACATACATATACATACATGCACATACTTAAAAAATTTCTGATTATGACATACTTGGCACCAACAAACTTATCACAACCTTGTCACAGTGTTTCATAGCCAGGCAGTTAGCAGAAATGTTTTGAGCTGTATTAATGAAGAGTTTGAAACTGTATTCATGAGTGTGCTCCTACCAGCAGAATAGTGTATATGGATAAATGGGAAAGATTTTTGGTCCATTTTTAAGCCATATCAGGGGATCTTCTACTTCTCAAACTTGGAATTTATCAGATTGAGGCTATATGTCCTTTCCGGAAGTCTTTCTGTGTGTTTTGTTTTGTTTTGTCTGTTTTGTTTGTTTTGTTTTTAACCTGGCCAGTACCTATTCATTGCTCAAGACCTAGCTCACCTTAGAAAGCTTTCCATTTCCCCAGCCTGCCTCAGCTCCTAATCTGAACTCAGCATCACTCCTGTATGCTCCCTTTAGTGATTTGTTTTGTCATTGCACTTATTACATTGTATATAAAAGTCTATTACTAGAGTAGTATTCCTCCCTCCTGTATGCATGGACTTCCTCAGTAGGAAGAACCAGGCCATATTTATCTTTGTCTCCCCCATGCCCAACACAGAGCTTGGCTGTAGAATGCTTGTTGAATGGGCAAATAAACTTTTAAGAATCCCGTGGAGGCTTCTTTATTTATATTAGATGTCTCTTTTCACAAAGACAAATATTAGGAAGAAAGGAAAGAAGAGTCTGAGCTTGCAAAATATCTTATTGCTGTGTTGTGAACATGACATAATTTGGGGGTTCTTATCAATGAAGATTGTTCCTAGAACTAGATTTCAGAATTTTCACCCCATTCTTTATTATAACATCACCATTTATTACACTATTGTTATGGTTTTGAGTACTGTGTTTTCAATAGGAAACATTTGATTGAAATACACTTTTTCAGATATTTTTATTATACCTCATGAGCTACCTTTCCCTTTATGCAAATCCCACTCAGGAAATAAGACAGGCACATTTGATGGTTAACTCTTTCTAGATATTATGTTTGTGGAAGATGGTACCTAAATTTTAAAATAATATTTCCTCAAAAATAACTTTTAAATTAAACTTTATATTTTGAGATAATTACAGATTCACATGCAGTTATAAGAAATAATACAGAGGGGTCCCATGTCCCTTTTACCCAGTTTTCCCCAAGGATAATATCTTGCAAAGCTATTGTACAATAGCACAATCAAGATATTATCATTAATAATTAAAATACAGAACAATTTCATCACTACAAGAATCCCTCATATTTCCCTTTCTTAGCTGCATCTACTTTTTTCCCTTGCCCATTCCCACCGTAAACTCCAGTAAACATTAATATTTTGTAATTTCAAAAATGGTATATAAGTGAAATTATATAGTCGGTAACTTTGGGGAGTCTTTATTTGGCATAATTCTCTGGAGCTTTATCCAGATTTTTGTGTATATCAACAGTTTGTTCTTTTTTCTTACTGATTAGTATTTTATAAGGTGGCCATTTAACCATTCGCTCGCTGAAGGTCGTCTGGGTTGTTTCCAGTTTGCGGCTATAATAAAGTTACTATATAAATATTCATGCGTAGGTTTTTGTATACACATAAATTTTCAATTGTCTGGGATAAATGCCCCAAAATATAATTGCTGTCTCATATGGTAGTTGCATGTTTAGTTTTTTCAAGAAACCGCCAAAATGTTTCCAATGTGGTTGTACTATTTTACATTCTCATCAGCAGTGTGAGAGTGGTCCTGTTTTTCTGCATCCTCATCAGAATTTGGTGTCACTTTTTTATTTTAGCCATTATGGTAAATGTATTGTGATGTCGCATTTTGGTTTTAATTTGTACTTCCCTAACAGTTACTGATGTTGAACATTTCTTTACATGCTTATTTGTCATTCATTTATCCTCCTAAGTGAAATGTCTCTTTGTGCCTTTGCCTATTTTCTATTGGGTTGTTTTTGACTGTCGAGTGCTGAGATTTATTTTATGTATTCTTGAGAGCAGTCCTCTAGCAGATATGTGGTTTACAAATATTTTCTTCCAGTATATAACTTATCTTTTCATTTTCCTTACCAGGTCTTTTACAAGACAGAAGTTTTTTTTAATTTTGCTAAAAAACTATTTTTACACTAAGTTGGCAACCAGATAACTAAGGTTTCTCTTGATAGAAAACTTGTCCAAGATAATATAAAATTGTTTTTGAGTATTCATATGTCTATCTCCACTAATGAGTTACAAATTAAACTTTCATAATAATAATAAAAACAGAATCATAAATTATAAATTGTCTAATTGTTTTTCTTACTCAAATCTTTTGCTATAATTTACTTCCAGTAACATTTGTTGAGCACCTACTCTATGTTGAGTAATAAGGATACAAAATTAATAATCTGTGGTTTATTTGCTTCAGGCACTGAATTACATATTATTGAATTACATCTAAATTTTTATTTGGTAATTTCCTTCCAGGAAGCTCAAGATCGTCTTGTTTTCTAAATCTTCACTGCCTTATGATAAAAAAGATAAAGAAAAAAAATAAGATCTTAACTTTCCTTTTAACTATGAAACCTGAGGAAATAAAATGAAATAACTTATATTTCCCTCCTTTAGACACACTAAGAACAGTCTCACAATCTTGACTTTTATTTCTCAAACCCTCCTTAGAGCAAACCATGCTATTTCTTAGAATATAAAAGGTTGCTTTGAAAATATATCAGAACTTAATAAAAAGTCATATAACTAGCACTATAGAGAACTGCTTGTAATATTAAAAATTTAAAAGCTATTGACTGTGCTGTGTTTATAAATATGTGAAAATTACATGTACATTTGAGCCATAATTAGAATTTACCACTGAAAAATAAGAAGGAGGATTATGGTTATTTCGATGTATTTAATTTCACTAATTTCTGATTACTTCAAAAACAATGATTATTTTTGGTCATCATGATCTTTTCCATAGAGAACATTTTTAACTTCTAAAGATGTAAGTGAATTTGATTTGGCTGAGCAAAAAGAATTGATTAAGGACTAGGTATGCCACAGGGTAACATGTGTAATCATAGTTGTTTCTATGGTGATGAACTATGATGTTACAAACTCATGAAGACTATGATTCAATGAAATATTTAGAGAGAGGAGGAAAAGTAGTAGTCCACTAGGGTGTATTCCATCTTTGCTTTATATGATATTATTAATTGAAATAAAGAGCTAAGTATTTCTCTCAGTGAGATTATATTAAGATATTACATGTATTCAGACTTGCCTGAACACAGCTATGTTGATTTTAAATTGAGGTTTTTCAAACACCAAAAATTCATGGACAGAATTTTACTAAGAAGTATGTATTCATAAGAAAAGACCTTTATTTTCACATTCTGAAAAGCCTGATCATTAATCACAGTAAAATTCAGGCAAATTTTTATCACTATACTTTCTCTTTTATTATTGAATGGTCTTGTTTTTCAGTTTAAAATATTGGCACTGAATAAATAGAAAAGCTTTTCGTGCTCCCATGCTCAGAGATTAAAAAAATAGTTTTAGATTTAAAATTAGGCACTTCCCCTGATAGTTTTTGGTCGGTACACGCTTTAGGCTAGGTTTCTATGACGCAACCAGATGCAAATGAATTGGCAGTCCTCATGCCTGCCTGCTGTTTGTACCATCTCCGTGGTAGCAAACATCCAGGCTGCTGGGAGCACATACTTGGCTCTATGAGTCAATTCAGTTTATACACCTGGGAATTCGCAAACCTTTCTCTGACTTTTTGATATCAATATCTAGACAATTCTTCTGATTTCAAGGGTGCTCAAGGATTTCAGAAAGCACTTTTTACTTTGGAGTCCTGAGAGAGAACAGTCAAAAAGTCACGCAGGATTTTCAGCCAGAAATTAGAAATCTAATGCTAACAGTTGGCACCAAGGCCTAGCATAATGGAAAAGGCATCAAGGACCTTGAGTTATAGACTACATTTTACCAGTTTATGACCTTCAACCCTGATAGTTGACTTTGTCACAAAATGTGAGATCTAAAAACCTTCACTATATCACAGAATTGTTGTGAGAATTCAAAATAAAATGTATTTGAAGCTCCCAGTTAAGTACTTGGTATAAGGTCAAAGCTTAATATATTATAGTTGCTTCTCCCTTCACAACAATATCAAAAAGGTCTGCTCCCACTTAATGTTTCACAGAAGTAAGGATTAATTCATTTGGCCATTCCCAAAGCATACAGAAGGTGAATTCTCCTTCATTTCCGTCTCGCCATCACCTGCAGGGCACACAGTTGGAATTCAGTAGTGCATAGGGGAGAAACGGAGCTCCACGGAGAGGAGAACATGCTTCTCTCACTAAACATGGACACTTCTCTTCCTCCTCGCAGTCACAGAATCAAAGACTGTTTTCCTTCTGCAGGTTTACTTGAGCCTAGACTCAAAAGAATTCTGTTTATTATGAGCTAAAGGAAGTCAGATCCATCTTCTGCTGTATTGGCCCTCTGGCTCTTTGGCACTTTCCATGTCTTCCTCTTTTGGAAAGGCTTCATCATTTTCTGTCTTACAAAGCAGTCCTATTGTTGCTTATTTCCACTGCAGGGGAAAGGTGAAATGGCTCACTCAAGGCTGCAGAACAATGCAAGTCCCTAGAAGAAAAGGTTTGAAAGGGATATCCAAGTGTCCTTTGAGATATTCTCAAACCCAAAGTTGTTTTACTCTTTTTAAAAATTTCAGAAAATTTTCAAAATCTCCTTTGACTCTATTTCATAAAGTCTGTAATTGGGCCAAAAGGCTTATTTCACTATGTACCAAAAGTAGTACACACTAAGGAAAAAAAAAAAAATAGAAATAGGTTTATTGAGGACATGCCATTAAAAATAGACTCCATGGAATCAACTCTTTTCAGAAGGCTGCCAAGCTAAACTTGAACTAGTCTAATCAACGTAGGTGGTGTATTCCAAACTTGGAAAAAAGTGAGCCCTTTATATTCTGTTAAGTATAGGAACTACTTGATGGAGAATTGTTCAGCACCCTAAATCTCAGAAAGCAGGAAAGCAGTCTGTCTTTATGCTACATGGCCAAAGCTTTCTCTTGTTTTCACCTCCTCATGAACCCGTGGCTCACATTTCCCAGGTAATTAACATATCTGTCTTATGTCCCACTAATAATGTACTTCCTCTAGTGACAGTAGACAAAGGACAAGAGGCAGAAGTAAAGGAATAGTGGGATAGAGGATAAGTAGTTTGTTACATGTGAAAATTTGCAACAAAGTAGACCTTATTAAGAGATAAACTTACCTTGAAGAAGGAGGGAAGTTGGGAAAGTGACAGCTAATACAAAAAGAGAGCAATGGTTACAGATGTCTGAGGAAGAATGGAAGTACAGATATTACGGTTTCCCATTTTGTACTAGAATTTCTCTTAACACATTCCTAGTAAGGATTCTAGATTGCTTTGTGGGCTGATACACATTTTTCTCCTCCCACAATAGATACTAGCAGTCTACATATTATTTACCAAACTGTCCTAGGAATATATATGATTATTTATACCAAAACTTTGTCCTGCATTTGGTAGAAAATTGTGCTTTTTCAGAATGCAATTCAATGTAAAGTTTCTTAAATTTAAAATGAGAAAAAAATATATGACTCCAGAAAATATTCTAGTGATTTTTGACATTATGGACTCTCTTATGATTCCTGTCTTGAAAATTAAAGCCATGATGTTTTCATGCTATGTGGAGATTAAATAGGATCCACAATACAATTTGCTTTTGTTTTCCCATACATGAATTATTTTACTTGCACAAAATTTTTAATAGATGAAACACATTTTAATCTTCTATTTTTCTACTTTGTATAAGAGCCAAGGCAGCATCAGCCAAGTCATCAACCAGTTGACTTATTAATGAATTGGCATGACTCAGGCATTTTCCAAAAAGTGTACCCATATTTTGGTAATCCCATGTACTTTCATCATATTTTTTTGTCTGTTCCCCAGTGCCTTGATGAGGGACATCATTCTTTCTTTGGAAGTCTGACAGTTTTGCCAAAAGAGATGCTATTAACTAGTGCAAATTCAGCAATTAAAAGGAGCATATCCAATCATTGAGACCACTTTAAAGAGGTCAGTTTTACTCTCTTGGCTCTTTCCATCTTACCTCTAAAGTAAGAAGTGAGACATACTCACCTCAAGGATTTCTAGTAGCTTTAAATAAAAATCTATGATCTATTTCTTGAGCAAGACCAAACAAAAATTGCTTCCTAGCTGCTGCCATTATAACAGTGGTAATTCAAAAAGAATTTGGGGAGAGAAGTAGCTATCACTGGATGTTTCTTGAAAGGCAATAGAAGCTGGATCATCACCTGAGGGCCACATAGTAATAGCCAAAAATGAGGGTGACTGTAGGAACATTGTTTATTCATGTGCTCGGTCCACAAAGGAATCTTCCCTGACAGTCCTGCTGTCCATTTCTTCAGTTCTCAAGATTACTGAACCACCTGATTTGCCTTTCTCTACAGCCTCACTCTGTGTATTTCACCTTGTGGGTGACATGTGTGCTCCGAATGTACAATTAAAAGCCTGAATATTAGCCCGGATTCAAAATGAACATAACCTCAAAAGATAGGCAACAATGACGTTGCCCAACTGACTTCTCTCTCTTCTCTCCTTTCTTTTCTTAATTCATTTATAACAGAATGGCCTAAGCTCTTTTTTTCAAGACATCAAGGATTATTATCTATTAAGATCAACTATGGAAGGCCTAGATAACTATCACAAACCATCCGAGGATTCATCAAAAGTGAGGATGTTTCATATGGATTGCTAATTCCTTAAAATTTGTCTCCAAGCACCTGAGAATCACTAAATGCTGTACAGATGAGGCTTTATTATGTATATAAAAAAGGCTCAGTAAGTCTGATCTTCATGACAACCGCCTTGGTACCAGCAGTCCTCCTACTATATGGTTAACAAGGCAAATATATTATTTTTATTTCCATATCCCCAGAATAAGGGATTGAAAGGAAACCAGATCTCAAATAAACAAGCTAATTTGTTGAATTCTGAACTAAACCTTAGTTTATTTGTTTGTTTCAGTATTGACAGATATTTATTGAGATCATACCCCATCAAGGGAACTGTTTGGGTCAGGCAAAATCTTTACATCAAAATTGCCACACACTGAATCAGATCTGAAATAACATTTCATTCCACCACAGCATTGTGTCGGAAGGACATATTGTTTTTTTCTTGACATGGATATGATATGTCTTCAAAAGCTGCTGACCGATTTCCTTTTCCATTATGCTTCAGGATTTTACAAAGACTAGGAAGGGACATCATCTGGATAGGAATTCATAGAAAGACTGTTCTTCCTGTAGACAAAAGAGGTGCTGATAGCGGTGGCAGCAATGTAAATCGAAACTTTGAGCTCATGCTTTTGACTATTTCATTAGAATCTCATCTTGGTTTACTAAAGCACTTGAGGAGAGAAATGAATGAAAGGCCAGGGAGCCCTCTCATCTCCATACCTAGCTTCTCCACATCCTGTCTGTCAGACAGGATGAACCTCAGTTCTGTACTGTAACACAGTTACTGGGCAGAACTGGGTAAG
>NW_011888789.1:7793789-7800065 GCF_000151845.1 Pteropus vampyrus
AACTAGGTTCTTTATTTAATCAATAGGAAAAAATATCTAGAGTTTAAATTAGCATAGTCTCTCAAGATCCTAAATTTGACACTTTCATAATTTTTACATAATAGTAGTTTCAAGGGATTGGAATTGCTCTTTTAGCTGGCCCGAGTCTGAAAGGAACATCCAAAGTTCCTGCATCGTCTTATTTAATTTCTTTATACCCCTAAAGCACTGGAAATGGTTAGCTCCGATGTACTCCTAAGGTAACCGCAAGATGAGGCAAAACAGGAACGAGATGAAAACCAAGCTCACCCACATCCTACGTCAATTAGCTATTTTCTTTTTCTTTGTAAACAAGGAGGGGGTGTTATAGCTTTTAGGGTAGATATTTCTCTGTACCACCAGCCCTCCCCAGAGTTCTCTTCTGCCCTCCCACACCCCCTCATCTCCCAACATAAGCTGACAACAGAATATGTTTTCTTCAAACAGTGTTTATTGTTTACTTTCCTGTGGCTTCAACTTGAAGGTCATCAGCACATTGAATTATCTTAGGAGAATCTTCAGAATAGTGTGTGTGTGTTTAGGAAGGATGTGAGGAGGCCTGGGAGATGGGTCTCTGAATAACATGTTGGAAGAAGAGTAGTAAGGAAAGCGGTGTTTAAAATTGTGCAAACTATGGTCAGTTGTTGATAGAACTAAAGTGCAAAGAGCTCAGTAGGGACTTTGGTTGTGTCTCTAGCCCCCCAAAAAGAAAAAGAACAATAAAACTTAGCTGACACTCAATTTTTTTCAGATGTGGGGCTTTTTTTTTTTTATTATTAAAGATGTAAACGCAATATAATCAAAGACAGTATACTTTGTTGGACCTGAACAAATGAAAATCCATTCACTTATTCATTGAGCACCTGTTCTGTGCTAGGTGGTGTACTAAGGACCATCAAAGATGAGTAAGATGAATAAGATTGAATATGCTAGAATTCACAATCTAACAGACTGGAAGTGGAAATTAAAGAGTGGAAATATATCGCGGCAATAAATATTTGGATATAGTGGTATCACAGAGTAAGAACATTCCAGCTAAACCTTCGAATATGAGTAGGAATGCACCAAATTAAAAAAAGGGATGAGTGATCTAGAACTTCAGAGAAGAAACACCTGTGCAATAGTGTGGCGTTATGGCGGAACATAGTATATTAGAGAAAGAGAAGCAGTTCTAAATGGCTGGGCACATGTCCTGGGATGGGAATAAGCTGGCGAAGGAAAGATCATTGGGACCAAAGTAATCAAACTGAATGATTTTAGATATGATAATGTCTATAAGAAATATGGCAACGTGACAGGGAGGTGACTAGGAAAGAGCAAAGATAGACCATTTAGGCTTCCAAGGACCTAAGCAGAAATGGAATAACTTTGTTGAACACTTAATGTGTGGTAGACACTTGCTAGATTAGTTTATGTACTTCATTTCGTTTAATTCTTAACACCACAACCTCATGAGTTAAGGTTGATAAAGAATTACAGAAAGGTTGATAAAGAATTACAAAAAGGCTGAATTCTTCGAAGATCAAATGAAAAGCATTAAGGAGTGTCTTAAATCTTTGTCTTAAGCAGTGTGCCAGAAACGGGAGGAGCATTTTAGGAAAGAGATCAGGATGAGGGTCAGCTGTTTGCAGTGGTTCTGTTTACTTATCTGAGTGCTTGTGCAAGTTTTCAAATAAGGAAAAGTTGGTTGTCAAGTAAAGAAGTGAAGAGGCCTCCCAAAACTATATGGAGAAAAATTGGGAAACCCTATCTCTGGGGATTGCCCTCAACTACTTTTTAACAAAAATGGAAGACTTTTTAGAAACCTAACGGGATACACATATCTTTTTTGACCTTTTAGACTATGATATCTCTTAATACCATTTCATATCTTGGTATTATAATAATTATAATTTTCTCAAACATCCCAAACCTGAGACATTGTGGGCAATGACATAGGAGTGCACATGTGAACTCTTGTTTGATTTGCTGTAGACATCGCTTATCTATATTTCCCTTTTAATCTCACCATCTGGGCCAGCTGGGTCCTTGCTTAATTATACTGTGCTGTTTTGTTTTGTTTTGTTTTGTTTTGTTTTGTTTTGTTTTGTTTTGTTTTACCCCTTGCCCGGCCCTTGCTATCCTCCCTCCTGCCTTAGCAGCCACACAGTGGGCTCTACTCATTTCCACCCAGAAACTTGAATGAGCTACTTTCTACAGGTGCCCTCTGGCAAAACAGGGCAGTGAGAACGAAATGGAAGCCCAAATGCAGAGCCCTCCTGTCCAGCACAGGAGCAAGGAGAGCTCCCTTTTTTCCTGTGGAAGAAAAGTCTTCTTTCTCTCTTCATTAGTTGCCTTTATCACTCTCATGTTCTATCCAGTGGTTCTTTATGCCTCAAATAAAATTTCATATCTCTGATAATTGAATTAGGAAATTTGGGGGCCATCCTCTTCTGGCTCCATAGGGACAGAGATTAAGATAAGCTCTTTATAGTGACTCTTTGTTTCTTGACCCTCAGTGACTCTTCAGGTTTATCTGGCTAAACTTTTAGCTCTGGATCAGGGTCATAGGGAAATATTTCTTCTATATTTAAATTCCAATTTTAATTATTGGTTAGTGTTTTGTATCTTGTTTCATTTTGCCTATTTGGGGAATTTAGAGTTTAGGCCTTCGCCTATGGAACTGACTTATTTCTGGTCAAGTCAATTCAGGAAATAAATATTTAGTTGAGCACCTACTGCAGTGATAACAAGAAAATGTTTGCCTTAAATAGGCTCTAAATCTAATTGGAAAGGTGACACATATGGAATGGATTGTAAATAAAAAGTGGGCTATACTTGGTGCAATGGCAATGTAACAAATTATGCTATAAACTGAAGAGGGGTGTTTTGGACTTTGAGATGGGAAAGATTTCATGGAAGAGGTGACATTTGAGTTAGACCTTCAATGAAAAGTAGTATTTCATAAAATAAAAAGGGGGGGAGGGCATTTCAAGATGAGAAGGCAGTATGACTAAAGATACAGAGGCACAGAAGGTTGTGTCTTATCCGAGGAATAATAAATAGGTACGGAGCTGCTGAAGTCTAGGATGCACAGGTAGGAAGTAGAAGAAGTGGGACTAGCTAATCCCAGAAGGATAGATCAGGGCTTTAGTGTAGAAATCTTGGCTTGGCACACTGAGAAGCCATCGAGTTCATTCTTTTGGCGACTATGAACTATTACGTGTTTCAAAAGATGGATCTAGTGGAAGAACAGAAATAAAGATGGATGATATTTCAATATGTAAGGTTCTACTGCAAGTCAAAAGGTAGAACCTCTTGGTTGGGAGACCACCTAGAAATACCAGATGCCGTAGGTGTTAAAAAAAAAAGAAAAGAAAAGAAAAGTAGAACCTTACATGCCTGCCCTATGTCCAATATTCTGTTTATGCTATTTGAAACATTTAAGAATAAGAAATAAAGTATTTTCTTTGATACAATATTTAAATAGTTTTTAGCTCCCAATTTCTACTAATGTCCCTCTAATAAGACATCTATCCCAAATAGGCACCATCTCCATGGCGAGTGACAATGAGGAGAGTGGATGGGTTCTACATAGAATATTGCCTTCATTTTTAGTTTTAGAATGCCTCTTCCATTGATGTGTACTCTTATTAAGTAGAAATTTCCAAAAAGTGCAAAGAAAATTATGTTAATTTGTGTATATACTGCTTTTCAGGAACCAGATTTTGTACATGTAGCTCAGTTAAACCTTGCCAAGAGTTTGAAGAATTTCCCAAGATTCTAGGTCTTCCCTTGAAATTTTGAAATGCTTCTGGAAATATAATTTTCATGATACTTTTTTCTTTGAAAAAAACATTTCGGTCAACATTGGGAGGAAAAAAATCACTGAGGTAAAGTATATCTCTCCTTAATGTATTCTATTTGGAATTAATGCCTTATTGATGAACTATTAGAGCTTAGTACACAGGAGCTATTGAAATGTTGTGTCAGTACAGAAAATTGTGTTCATTATTTCTCATTCTCAACATAAACGAGCTGTAAATATATCTCATAAGGGGGTATATGCATTAGTGCCTCCCACATAAACTTCACCTCTGCATGCATAAACATTTTCTTACTATCACAAATAATCAACAGGAGAGTAGCAAATGCAAGTTTAGCTTTTCTCCAAAATGTTTATCATGGTTACTTTAAACTGTTTATAGGAAAGAGAGAACTATAAATGTCCTTCAGGAGGTGGGCAGGACCATATGGCTCAGAAGGCTTTTCTGTGATAAAATGTTTGGTTAAATTTTAGGCAACACATGGTCCTTCCGTAGCAATTATTTGTCATTTCAAACATCATTGTTGATATTCAGCTCCTGAAACAAATAACACCAACCTAAAACATTTATAATAACTTAAGAAACAAGGTTCATTCTGAGCTGCTGAGATCCAGCTGCCCCCTGGCAACTCATCCTCCAGTCAGCTGTGGCTGCTGCAGATCCAGCAGCTCCATCCCGCCCTGTAGCGTGTGCTAGAGAGAAGCTCACACCGGCCTTCAAAACAAACACTGCATGTAATCCACCTCAATGTTTTCCACATTAGGGCTTTGCAAATTTTAATTTTCTTTAAGAAAATTGCCTGTATACTCGGTGGCTTAGGTAAGAGTTTAATTTCTGATGCATAAAGCATGCTGTACCTTGAAAAGTGTCTGGAATATAACCTGGTCATTTACTAGATGTTAATTGAATAGGAAGGCAACATTTCTTTGTAAGTGACTTTAGATTAGTTTAGACACAATGTTTCCTGATTTGTCTAAATTCAAGAAACAGTGAATGAAATTGGCAAGAGAAAAGGCAGACCTAGTCCCAAGGCCTTTGACATGTTCTGTGACTCTCCTCGTTCATTTACACTGTCAAGACTAAAGCTCATCTTGTCTTGGTTAAATCTTCAGAAAGTCACTGTGGCAAAAACCTAGACAGATCCTCCTTAGAGCCTTTTTGAATATGAATTTATTTATAGACATTATGTATATAAATGTTAGCAGTATCATTCTTTAAGAATCATTCAATTTCAATTTTTTCCCCAAAGTTTCTTGAGTGGAACAAAAAGAAAAATAAATCTTTTGTAGTTTCCCCTTAACTTAAAAGAGTTAGCTATTGTGGTCCCTCCTGTCCTATCTCAGTCAAAAAGAACACCATCTCCACCACCCCCACACACAAACACACAAAGGCATACTTGTCTTTCTTCTTTATGTTTCTACGTTTATTGAAAGGTGTTATAAAATGGATGAAGAAATGAAGAAGACAGTTTTTAATTTAAGATGTTTACAGTACAAGAGGGAAGACAGTAATTTCAACAAAGAATTATGACAGATACCCAGTGTGATACGTTTTATACCGTAGGTGCTGAAAAAAATGTCATGAAAGTACAAAGGAAAGATTAATTCCGAATGTGTAGTCTTTAAGGATGAGTTTGATTTTAAGAGGTAAAGAGAAAGGAAATAATGCTCAGAGAAATTATAAAATAAAACAAACAAAAGAATGCCTTGTTCTTGGACATCTCCTTCCCTCCCTTTCTCCCTCTCTTCCTCCCTTCCTTCTATCCTTCTACTCATACTTTTTACCTCCCTTTCTACACACACACACACACACACACACACACACACACACACACACACAGCCAAAAGTTGAAGGTATTATTTTTCCTTTGGGCTTTCATTCTTTTCTGTGACTCAAAATGTGATATTTCATTTACAGTTAATTTTGTCAGAAAGGCAGAATCTTTTATAAACATCATAAAAGAAACATTAAAAATAAAATTTTGGAAATGGCCAAGATAGAAGTTAATAAAATCTGTATGGTCAAATTTGTGTTTGCATTTATTTGTAGTATTATGAAACTGAAATTCTGAATGCTCCATTAATAGATTTTAATTGACCTGGTCTTCATAGTTGTAGTGCAGAATGGTTTACTAACATTAGTACTATAACTATAACTGGTACTCATAAAATGGCTTACAGTTTACAGCAATTTCTGGGGTTTTTTTGTCGGCAAGTGTTGGAGGACTGTTGGCATCAAAGGGGGCAGGGTGGGCGAGATAGCTGCTGCACAATGAAGGGTCGTTCTTCATCCCAGCCAATGCTGCTGCACAATGAAGGGTCGTTCTTCATCCCAGCCAATGCTTGATGTACGCCAGATAATTATGGAGGTGAAAGCCTTACTTATAATCATTCATGTCAAGTGTCTAACTCTGTTTCATATGTAATTTTTATAAGTAATATATTTTATATAT
>NW_011888789.1:7801245-7812748 GCF_000151845.1 Pteropus vampyrus
TTTTTACTTTAAAGAGAAGAAAACCAAATACAAGGTTTGAAATTAAAACATGTCAAATCATCTCAATCTCAGTATGGGAAAAAATTAACATTGATCCAGATCTTGAACTCCGAGTCCTGACCTCTCCCTCCCATTCTTCTCCTGATGCATCAACCACAGAGGAGGCCTATGCATGCTATGTGCTCAGCCTGTGATTCACAAGTGACTGTTTGGCGTTAAAACTATAGGAGGGAACAGAATGAATAGTAATGAGGCACTTTCCATCAAAAGGTTGATTTTTTAAAAATTTTATTTTATTATTAGTTTCAAGTATACAGTACACTGGTTAGACATTTATATAGTTTGTGAAATGATCCTGCTGATTGCTCTGGCTCTCCTCTGGCTCTAAACCTAGCCATTACATTACTACTGACTGCATTCCCTATGTGTGCTCCCCATCCCGTGACCATCTATAAACTACTAATTTGTACTTCTTTAACCCTTCACCCCTTTCTCCCAGCCTCCCAACCACCCTCCCCTCTGGCCATCACCAGATTGTCCTCTATATTTGTGAGTCTGTTTTGATTAGTTTGTTCTTTTTGTTCCTTAGATTCCACATATAAGTTAAATCATATGGTATTTATCTTTCTCTGTCTGACTTATTTCACTCAGCATAATAACCTCTAGGTCCACCCATGTCATTGCAAATAATAGGATTTCATTTTTTAATGGCTGAGTAATACTCCATTATATATATGAACCATAACTTCTTTATCCAATCAACTGTTGATGGGCATGTAGGTTGCTTCCATATCTTGGCTATTGTAAATTGTGCTGCGATGAACGTAGGGGTGCATAGATCTTTACAGATTATTGTTTTGGTTTTCTTTGGATAAATAGTGCAATTGTCAGGTCAAAAGGTATATCCATTTTTAACTTTATAAGAAACCTCCAGACTGTTTTCCATATGGCTATACCAATTTGCATTCCCACTGACAGTGAATGAGGGTTCCTTTTTCTCTGCATCCTTGCCAACACTTGTTGTTCTTTTATTTATTGATTATAGCCCTTATGATAGGTGTGAGGTGATATTTCATTGTGGTTTGAATTTGCATTTCTCTGATGATTAGTGACCTTGGGCATCTATCTGTATATTGTATTATTATTTAACATAGCTTCGCCTACTTTGTTAGCTAAAAATTATTTAATACCTCTGTCTATTTTTCCCTCCTTTACTCTGAAAATATTTCCATAGAGAAAAAATTTCACCTTTTTAAGATTTTCTTGAGCTAAACTCCTTTTTAAAAAATATCCATGACCTTACCTCAACTGAGTTTCCATTTGAGAAAGAATGTAATTGGCAGTGCTCAGTAGTGGAAAGAACATTGTATTAGAAGGGACAAAAAATAAATTTCGGCCCTGATTTAGCTTAACTAGATAGCATGATTAACTTGACCCTAGGCAAATCACTTGCCTTTATGAATCTCAGTTTCTTCATTTGATTTACTGTGAGAATGAAATGAGGTGCTATACATAATACAACCAGAATAAAGTCTGTCAAATAAGTGCACTTTCAATACTAAACCACTGTTTCTATACCTATAAAATAAAGGATTTGTACTATATTAAGACGCTATCTCTGAAATTCGATTACAATAGAATAATTCCAAATTATCCTTCAATGAGTCAAATCCCTGATCCATTGATCTTCTGAGTTCTCATTTCATCATGGCCTATTTTGGCCCATAAATAATAATATACTGATAATTTCAATGGTTTTATTAATAAATTATATTTCTAAGTTGAATCAAAACAACAGTATAGTAGGCGCTGCTAAAGACACAAGATAAATGAAAGATATCGCCTTAACGAGTCAAAATATTTTTTCAAAAAATCGAGAAGCAATCACTGAATAGCTTTCCTTGATTTAGATAGCAATTAGGTTAATAATCAAATGAGACTGATAATCACAGCTGAGGAACCTAATCAGCCAGATTGCTACGCATTTCTTTAAACCTCTTGAAACATAACATCATGGCTGAATAGGTGAATCTACTTATGACTGATGTCCCTTGATCTTTACTACTGGTTTCACTGGATATCAGTGCTCAGAGGAAAAATTGTTTCAAACAATCTTTTTTTTGTAGAACTATATTATTTAACTTTAGAAGTATTTCCCACGTATGCTCAACAGAATTTTCTTCTCCTAATAAGGAAACAAATTTTATAAATGAAAAACAGTGAATTTGGGCACCTTTCTGTTTCACACAGTATCCAGCAGCGTGTTCTGACCAGGAGTCTATTATTTGCCCTCGTTTGCTCATATTTCCTTCCTTTCATAAAAGAAAATTGTCTTTATTTTTTAAAAGCACCTAAAAAGTACACATCCTTATTGTTACTTGCTGCTGAAAAAAAATAGAGCTCTTCTTAGAGAAGCTGTCTCTCTCCTCAACTGCATTATATCCCAGTGCAACCAGCATAGTGGTAGCATTTATTCTTTCATTCCCGAGCTACTTCTAGAGAATCTACTCTTTGTCAGACACTGCTCTGCATACAATACACAGCCGCTGCCCACATGAAGTGCAAAGTGTGTTTGGATTTGTCAGTGGTTCCTTTCCTGGAGTGCCCCAATTTTTGCATCTTTGTAGAAAGTAAATAATTTCACTCCAAACAATAGAAGCTAGAATAGAAGAATCTCTAAAGATTTAAAAGAAAATAGAAATCCCTATTCAGATGTTCTTTCACTAACTTCATTTTATTTCTTTTTATTTTTTTATTTTTTTAAATTAATTAATTTATTTTTTATGGTGACATTTGTTAACGAAATCCGATGTTTTAGCTGTACATTTTAATAGTAAGGCACATATATATTTACATTGTGTGCTCACCTCCCATAGTTAGATTTCTTTCTGTCACCACTTATTTGACCTCTTTATCTTGTCTACCTCCCCGCTCCCCCTCCCCCCTACCCTCTGGTAACCACTAGTCTATTTATTGTCCACCTCCATGAGTCTCTGTTTGTTTGTCCTATTCATTTGTTGTTTTTAGGTTTATATCCCACATATAAGTGATATCATGATTTTCAGCTTTTTCTCTCTGGCTTATTTTGCTTAGCATGATTATCTCGAGGTCACTAACTTCATTTTAAAAATTAATATAATTTCCTCTTAAGTTAAAGAATAAGTGATGACTAACAAATAGAAAATGTTCTTACTTTCATCTTTTCCTTTGACTTGTAGTGTTCCTTTATTCATTTGCATGATAATTGGCAAAAATCACTACAACCAGGGCATAGTATACAGATTAAGGGGCTTCATTAAATTCAGGAAGATTTTTTTTTGAAAGGTGTTTGTTTTGTCTTGTGTTGTCTCAACAGAACATGGCATAGAGACCAGGAGAGAGGGTGTCCTAGTTAATGTATAGTACATATACAGAGGGAATGTATGTCTATGTGCTCATGGTTACCTAATGTGGTGAATGCAGATTATTCAAATACTTAATCTTCATAGCTACAGAAGGTTTGGCCTTCAGTGTATAGAGAATTTTAAAAGTGCATTGGATCATGTTCAGAAAACTTTTCTCTGACCTTATAGTTTTAGCTTTTCATTCTGATAACATGGATCAAAAGCTAAAAGGAGAATAAAGTAACAAGAGACTTTATTCTAGTTGTTTCACATTTCAAAAGCCAGTACTTCATTAGTTAAAGGCTGAGAGAAGGGAATTAAAGTCTCCCACTCCTAACATATTCCTGCCTATCTTTCTTTTATTTCCTGTAGGTTTTTGCTTTATGAATTTTGAAGGGGTATTTTTATCACGTGTGGATATCCATATCTCTTATACCTTTGTTGCAGATGAAGTCGTTTCCTAATAGCATTGCTTCTTGCCACTCTCCCACAAGTCATCCATGAGAAAGGAATAAATATTGTTATTTGTGAGGTTAAGCCAATTAAGATAATTAGCATTCCCAAGAAACTTATATTTACTCTGAAGTTTGTGTTTGTTCTCCCCCGACCCTCCCACCTCCACCACCCCATGCACACATAAAAAAGAGGGAAGCATCAGCCAAATCTTCAACTAGGCAAAACTATGTTTGTTTGTTTGTTTGTTTTAAGAAAATCTCTCTCCTGGTTTTCTGTTTCATTGGCTGCTCATTTCAGTGCCCCTCAGTCCTTCTCCTTTCTTTAATTTCTAAGTGTTCCAAAGTCTCATTCTCTTCCCTTACTACACACAGTCAAATGGTTTCAAATACCATTACGTACTGATAATATATAGATCTGGTTCCTATCTCCCAGAACTCCAGACTCCTGAGTCCATCAGGCATCTCCAATTTAACACAGTCAAAACACAGCTCCAATCTTTTCCTCAGCTAGCTCTTTTGCTATTTTGGTATATCTCAGTAAATAGCACTGCTATCTACCCAATTACTCAAGTCAGATATTTGGGAGTCCCTCACTATCTTCCCACCCCCATATCTAACCCATCAACATATCCTTTAACTTCTAATTCCAAATAGCCCAGAATTCTTCCATTTTTCTCTATCTTTAGTTCTTCTCCTTTGCCCAAGACATAATCTCTCGCCTACTATAGTAATAGCTTTCAAATTCATCTTTTTGATCTTACATTTGCCCATTTCCTCTAAATCCTCCATAGAACAGTTAAAATGATCTCTTTAAAACATGAATTAGATTATGTTACACTCTTATTTAAAGTCTGCAATCATTTTTCACTACAGAATAAAATCTAAACTCCTTCCAAGCCCCTTTTGATCTTAGTCCCTATCACTCACTCACTAGTCTACTGTACTCCAAAATCAGTGGCTTATATTTATTGCTGTTGCTCTAATTTGCCAAACTCATTCAGGCCTTAGGGCCTTTGCACTTACTATTTTCTATTACTAGAACACTTTCCCCTTGGATCTGCAGAAGGCTGATGTCTATCATTTCGATCTCAAATTAAATATCATGCCTTCAGAAAGGCCCTCTCTGACCTCAGTCTAGTGTTGCTACAAGTCATTGAACTATAGAGCACCTTTTGATAATTTTATGCAGTGTTTATAACTGTCTGCTGTTTTACTGATTTGTCTTTTGCTCATCTTCTGCCACCTCCTATTTTAAACTCTATGAGAGAAAGACTTTATTGGCTTGTTCATGGCTGTAATTCCAGCCTTTGGAAGAATGCTTGACCTCTGGATGGTACTCAACATATAGAGTGAATGAATCAGAATCACTAGAAAACATGATTGAAAATGAGGCAGGCAATATATTTGGCTTCTTGTGCTTGCTAATTAATAACACTCTGGAAACTGTTTATCTGTATACTGCTGTCCCATTTCTTACAAAGCTGATGAAAAACCCGGTTCTGTCTTCACAGATGAAAGTAACTAAACATTTAACTTGAAGTCAGCTATGTAAAGGTCTAGGCTGTAAGTCTGAGGACTAACTGCAAATGACCTGTTGAAACACTTTCTAGGATGGACTTTTAAGTACCTGTCAAAGTTTACAAGTTGAGAGCAAATATATATATGTGTACTGAACCTAAATGCCTTTCAACTTGAAGTGTTTGATGTTTGAAAATCACCTCTATTTTACTTTTTGCTAGCTGGATCTACTCATCTTTTAGTTTCAGGGCCTGATTCATCAGTTTCTATGGATCCATTTATAAACTCAGTCAGCACTTTGGTCTGCCTGCCTGTGAATAAAAGGGTGGGGAAGCGGGGTAACTGCAGGCTTGAGGGGAAAAAAAAAACGTTTTTCATTGATTCTGCTTTCAAATAATTTCTAAGAGCACAATAAAAAGTTCCCTATTCTCAGTTCTTCATTTGAATACTGAATATACCCTACTTTTCTCCTCCTCTTTTTTTGTCTTTTGTCTCCATTTTAAGACTTATCCAAGAAATAAAGTAAAGCTCATCATTCTATTCATATAGGCAAAATATACCCCAGCATGAAGGTTTAGATGTTAAAAGACAGTATATCCTATCAGACTGTAAATTTTCCTAGCTCAAAAAAAAAAAAAAGTGATAAGTATAATAACAAGTGATGCAAGAATTGCTGAACTTTTAAATGTAGGGCTCTGTCATTAACCTTTATGAGCTCAACGACCCTTTTTTCATTTTTTCCTTTCCTGGTAAAATAGAAGAATATTATGGATGACTCTGTGAGGCTCCTACCCTTCAAGTAGAGTATGACTTGACTCAGCTAGTCTTATGATTTAATAGTGTTTAAGAAAAAGAAAAAAGAAAAACCTTTTCTAAGAAAATCCCTTTTAAAAGAAAGTTTATATCTAAACAAGAAGTTTTCATTTTATAGAACACTGGTTTGCAAAAGACATGTCTTCTGATCTAATTTCAACCACGATTTGCATAGGGAACAAAACAAGTGTCTTCTAAAACTGCCTATTATACAAATATAGTCATTGGCTCTAAAGAAATAACTTTTTTGCATGTTGTATTTAGTAGAAGAGCTTAGAGATTCTATAACCTCAAATATAAACTATTTATGTTTCTCTCTATTGAGCTTCAAGTAGCAATCACCTTGAAAACCTCCTGTGCCCTTGCAACATTTAATAATCTAACCAACTACTTTAAATTTACCTAATCTCCTAGACTACCAGATAGGTTAAATAAAAGAGACTAGGGTAAAATTGTGTCTACCCTCCTGGTTTTCTTCGTTTCTGTTTCTATTTGCTGTTTACTTTCAAGATGAGCATGGAGAATTGATTGTCAGGTGGCTAGCTTCCTGGATGAAATATTGTGTGTATTATTTTCTGCATTTCATATGCTAATTATTCATTTGTTTCTGGTTTCATACATTGTCTATAAGAGACTCAAGACTAAAATAACTTTGCGTAGTATTTGAGTTCTTCCCTACAGAAAACTTTAAGCTTTGATTCTTGTTGCCATGCTACTTGATTTTTAAAAAGATTCCCTGCCACTCCACTTGGAAGATTGTGTTGTCCCCTTTCGTTTGTGTGTTTATTCTCATTTTATATTGTTTCATGTTTTAATAGTGAAGAATTACTATTCTACTGAAACTATTCGTACAGATAAGTAAAGGCTTAATATACTACAAAAATGTATTAAGTAATTTTTGGAAGAAAATTGTAATCCATATAACTTACAGACTTGAAACACGAGTGAACATAATACAAGAAATAATGCTTAGTTCCTGCTCATAACCATGGAGTTGGATTTTTTTTTTAAGGGATATGGATACTTAAAGATAAACCTTAGGCTGAATGAAAGACTTTCAGGATAAAAATTCATTATAAAATGAAATATTTACAGAGATGATAGAGGCCCCTTTTACAGAGATCTTTACTGAGTTTTTATATATATATATATATATTTTAACATCCCCATATCCTTTTGAATCATACCACTTGAATGAATTTTGGAAAGCCAAGTGCTTCAAGACCATGACAAAAAACCTACTAGCTTTCATCTTCCTCCTCTCCAGTCCCACCCTCCCCAGTACTATTCAAGAAGTCTCTAATTATGAACTTTCTTGGGAAATCCCAAGATCAGAGCTAACTAGCCAACCTGTTGTTGATCATCCACCATTCATTTATACCATCTATATACAGTTGACCAAAGCACACAGAAACACTTCAATATTTTTTTTCTTTTTTTGTTTATTTTCCTCAATTTTTTTCATCACAGTTTGTTTTTTTAAGGTAATACTGTTCAATTTATAGCACTGTAGTTCTTCAATGGTTTCCTATTACTTATGTATAAAACCAGGAGTGAAATTTAGAATGCCCAAAGACCTGATTGATATGATGTAGAAGCTGCAGTTCCCACGAACAGCCATGAGAAGGTCACATTCAGTGAGAGTGCTGGCTAGTCCCCATTAGTAGCCTTGAAGGAACTAATAGGCACCTGTAATTTACATGCCGTGATGCCAGTGTACTGCCATACACTGAAGTGTGGACCTGCACTGGGCAGGGAACATGCAGAGGTAGTATGTATGAATGGTCACAGGAGAGCTAGCAGGCATCCCGTATAGGTACCTCCCAGGAACCATGCGGGCTGCAATCATGGGTGGCTACTCAACTATGGGTGGCTTGGAACATTAAGCATTTTATTATTGCAACAATTATATGAGCATACCAATGTGTATCAGCTGACTATCATCTGTGTGTATGGCCACAAATATCTTATCTTGTATAATTACCCCTTTTCATGCCAAATCTGCAACTTACTGATGGTATTCATAATTTATAGAATTTTTTTGGTGAAGAAGGAACAAACTAATAATATCAATGCAAAGTCAATCTGCTGCAAATGAATCAATAAAGTTATCAGAACTTTAATGCTACTAGAGAAAAAAGTTAAGCTGTATCATTTCACATTTTATTTTAATAAATAGACAAATAATGAGTCAAATTTGAGGGACAGTGAGCTAGCTCTTCACCTAGAAATTTCAGCACAGGCCCTGTATTTCATATTACTCTACTGGTTAGAAAAATATTTAGTATTGTGCTAATGAAGATGGCAAGGATAAAAACACATAATATTCCTTGTTTTATTGTAAAGGATTTTGAACATATTTTTAACTACTATTAATTAAGGAAACTTCATTTTAAAAGATGCCAAGTCTGAAAAAATAGTTTATCCAATAAAATTGCAACAGAAACAGGGGACCTCAAATAATATTTTCTTAAAAATTAATGTCAATTTAGAGAATATTTATTGACAGTTATATGACTTCATTTACTTATTTGTTTATTCAGTAATTTTTGAGTTCATATTGGGTAAAAGGAGAAAACAATAAGGTTAGAAAATTTGTACAAGAGAGCTATCCACACTGGACTATAAGGTGAGAGAGGAGAAGGTTAGACAAAGGAAGCTTCCGATAGAAGTTATCTTGCAGTCAAAATCTGAGCTATCCAGGCAAATGAGGAGGAAAAGAATATCCCAGAGACAGACAAAGGTTTATGCAATTAGTGGGAGGGAAGTATGTGGCACCTGAGACAGGAAAGCTGGAAAGAACCAGATTATAAAGTTCTTTTAAAGCCATACCAAGGAACATGAGTTACATTCTGAGTCATCAGTTCTCTTTACCTCTCTTTAAAGTTCCCATCATTTGTCTCACTATGAAGGGAAGCAGGGAGTCTTATAATCAAACGTGTGATTTAAGAAGCTCTTTGGAAGGCAGGCTGGAATTATTCAGAAAGGTTAGAAGACTACTGCAATTGTTTGGAGACGTACTGTAAAGCAAGGTGACATACTGGCTGAACACCTGAACACCTCTGTGTATGCTCCTGTGGGTAATTTAATAAAAATCTGTAATTAATTAATTAATTAATTAATAATTAATAATTAAAATAGTTACAGGCTTCTAACAACTAAGTAAAATCACACAATCTTTCTGGGATTCAGTTTCTTCTCTATAAAATAAGAGGCTTGCACTTGAAATTTGTTAAATGCTAAATTCTCATAAATCTAATAGAATATAACTGTATGAGGTTGGTACTTTGTTTTCCTTAATGGGGATTTCTAACATTTCTTTCACTTCTTGACTTGGGAAAACCCAGTTTTCAATTGTGTTTCATCATTAAATTCCGAAGCCAGGATTCTGAAGTTCTGAAATATATTCATGAAAATTAAATTCCACTATGACTTCTACATAGGATGCTCCAAACTGAAGTTAATATAACTTTAAATTGACCTGCCCTGAGGTCACATTATGAATAGGGAAAAATAATATTAATACTTAGAATTCCTTATATTCAAATAATGTTTTCAAGCTATTTTCATGTACATTCTCAATTTAAACTTATTTTGACCTCATGATATAGCCAGGACAGGACTGTTTTATAAATTAGGAAACTGAGAAGAAGGGAATTTAAATATCTAGTTCATACATTGTGGCTTCCTTCATGTTCCAAAATCCCAGTTCATTGTTTTTTCACATAGTCCCAGAATTACCCCCAGCTCTAAACATTCTCTAAAGTGATGATACAAAATACAAGTAATGTTCTTGTCAGAAAAGCATTTTGTGAACACAGAGATGTTAATGCTATTGTGACCCATGCTTCAAATAGAACGTGGGAGATAGTTTCATTTTTCATTCAGAACACATATGAGATGTTCTATACAAAGAGATTTTGTCACTAACTAGTTGCATTACTTAAACAAGCCATTAAATCTGTCCAGGCCTTGGTTTTTATTAAATATTATCATTGAACCAGAAGTCACTGATATCTATGGCATTTTTAGCTATAAAATTCTAGAATCCTGATGTTCTTAAATACTTATTCCTTGTTTTATTACTTTTTTTTTTTTTTAATCAAACCACCTCACCCCAAGGTAAAACGATGACCTAAATAAATGAAATCTTCCATAACTCGCAGAGTAAGTAAATTCACCTGGTCTACTAACAGTGTCTCTGTAATTGATGATATATTACTACAGGACTGTCCTTGCCATCATACCTGCCATCATACCTTAAACCTGTTTTTTTCTTTTCTTTTTTTTTTTTGAGAGAGAGAAAAATAAATAAATAATAATAGTATACAAGCAACCCCTCATGATTTCATCTCCATGTACTTCAAATCCCATCCTCTTTACCGATTTGTAACTCAACACATTTTTAACCTTGCCTCACATAAAGACACAAATCTTTCAGATATACAATTCACAAAGGCATGCTATATCTTTTTAGAATGAATCCAATATAAATATAAAAGAGAGTCGAAGAGAAGCTTGAGCACTAACCATACCCATGGGAAGTGAATATGGCCATGATTCTGTTTAGTTTGTTTGTTTGTTTGTTTGTTTTGCTTGGAATTTCAATAGTAATTTGACAAATCAATTAGGAAGACAACTTTTTCCATTTTACAACCTCTTCTTAGTCTCAGAAACCAGATGCAGTGTGCTCATGACCAGGGCATTTACCCTGAATCTACTACTGTACAGCCTTATAGGTTTGTCCTTGACCGCATCTTATAATAGATGCCAAGCAAAAGCCAATGCTCATTCAGTCCAACACACAGTTGCTGCATAAGACAATTGTCTCATGCATGAGAAAATTTTCTAAGAGCTCAATTCCTAGAAATCACTTATTAATTCAAAAAAATATGTACTGAGTTTCTAGTAGAGGCCATGTTTCATGCTAAAGTGGCCACAAAGATAAGACAGAGCTAGATCCTTTCTTTAAAGAGCATGCATTGTAAAGGATATCTGCACGCTCTGCATAAATAATGATAATACAAAGTCACAAGTGAGTAAGGGCCACAAGAGAGATAGAATTAGAAGGCTATGGAAGCTGTAAATGGTGTTTTGTGAAAGATCAATGGCATTAAAAAGGGCCTCTGAGATTTTATGGTCTGGCTCCCTCCACTCCAGCTCTTTGTAGAGTCCGGGACTGCTGATTATCTCCCTACTTTGCACAAAATTGTCTAGTACATACCTCTTAGATACTTTTAAAGTCCCAATGATAAATAGCTGGACCCAATACAGAAGTCTCCAAGAAGGTGTCTTTTCAGCAGCTACCTACAAGTAGGCAATAAACACAACACA
>NW_011888789.1:7815093-7855116 GCF_000151845.1 Pteropus vampyrus
AGTGAGAAGTACACTTTCTAGATTACGTTTAGGAGAAATGCTTATTTTACACACAATATATAATCCAAGTAGAATTTACTTGAGTTTAATAAGAAACAACAAACATTGGAATTAAGACATATTTTTTTTTTAAAAATGAAAATCCCTGTAAGACAGAGTCTGTATTTAGAAACTACAACTGCTAAATTTTTAATATTTAATAGTTATAATATTTAAATATAAAAAAAAGAGAAAGAAATGATTTTGTTGTTCAAATCTTCTTTTGAGTCAACCTACTTACTTAGCTCCAAAACCCCAAATAAAGTAAAAAAGCTGATTTAAATTACAATTCTAAGTTCTAGACAGTTATCTGACTCTTTTCTAGCCAACTTTATAGGTAAATGCTCAAAACAGTTGGAGACTAGATATGAAAAGAAAACTAGCAATGAGAATGGAGAAAATCAGTAGTAAGTGTCCACGAATGGCTGTTGACCATCTGAACTTTATATTTAAACAGGAGGAGAGGGCTGGCTACTCACTCTCTTCCCTCATAAGCACATGACTAAACTTGCCCAGGCAGTATCCCATCAGATATCTCCACCGCTTTAAAAAGCCACCAGTAATTTCCACATGGCTTATCAAGGGGTAAATTGTGGTGTAGAGAAAAAGGAACTGCGGTTACTTCCAAAGATCCTGACCTTGATGTCTGGTCCTTATCTTTTATTTCCCTTCATACCAATCTTTAATGAAACATAGTTGGTACACGTTTGACTTTTTAAAATGCACAGGTTTCTTTGTTGCTAAAACAGTGTAATGGACACCAGAAAGTTGGAAGACAATGTTCTTTGAAGTCCTACTCTTGTGGACTTCAGCAAGTCTTAACTTTTCTAATTCTAGGTTTCTTCACCTGTAAGATGGGGTAATAACACCTACTCTGTAGGCTCAAATGAAATATCTGTGAGAGTGTTTTTTACTTTGCAGTATGCATCTTAGTAGTGTTCCTGTTTATTTTGTTTTTGCTCCCCCCCCCCCCATAACACTGTAAAGAAAGGCTGAGACTGAGTGGGAAGGAGTGGGAGCCATCTGGTGAGGATCGAAGGCCAAGTCCTTATTTATTTAATGAATTTCTCCTTATAATTCTGTTGCTGTCCAATTTCTCCTTGGATTTCTGATAGTGTTCCTTCTCTGTGTTTTGACCTGCTATTTGGAAGATACAAGTTTATAAGGACAAAACGGATGGAAGAATTTAAGCTGCAGGGTGGAGTAGAAAGAATGAAGTCTTCGAAAATGAATTGGAATCCACTTGACCTTAAACAAAGACTGAGCTTCTTTTATCAAATTGAGTTGTTAAAGAGATAACATATGTACATATGAACACTGGGACAGAGAAGGGGCTGGATAAATGGGTGCTACTACCCACCTAATTATTACTATCATTACTTGAAAAAAAAAAGTATTTTCTGCATGCAGGATACTCACTGAATTCAATTTATCTTAGTACACAATGATGGGATTTTAGAACTGGAATGGACTCAGAGATAATCTAGTAAGTGACATCTAATGTAGGCCCTTCCTCTTATAGAGAAGAAAACAAAAGCCCTGGGAGCATCCTCTTCCTTTAAAACATGTTAAGTATTTAGACTCCAAAATTCTAATCAGGGTTCTTTCCACTATAACGTGCTCGGTCTTTCATTTCTGGTTCCCTCCTGGATTCTAGACCCAACCAAATCCACTAATTGTCCTGCTAACTCCCAAGTACCTGATCAGTGAGAAGCCTGATCCATGTGTTATGGACTCAGACTTATAACACCCTGGCCTCCCATCCTCAAGTGTTCTCTCTCAGCATCCTGATCCATGGACAAAAGCCATTGAGATGCCTTTCTAGTTAATATTTTTTGTACAAATTTTTTTTATAATGCTATATTTCCATTTGTGACAGAGGATAGCACTCATATCATTTAATGAATGATATGCTTGTAGATAAAAGAATATTAAATTAAAATAAAAATTCTGTTTAGAATAATTTTCTTGATTATCACACACTTATTCTAACAATATTGCTCATCCCTCAAAACATTCTGGAAATTCCTTGAAATCTCTGGATTGAGGAATGACTATGGTAAGAAAAGTTTTTTGGGGGCAGTTGAGAAGACTTATTACAGTAGAAGGCAGATTCTAGGAGTCTCAACTTCACACTCTTTCCCATCAGGTCTCTATTTTATAGGCATGTAGCTACTCCCAAAAATGTTTCCCCTCCCTACAGGGTGCCAATGATCCCACTTCTGGTTTTGCCCAGGAACTACTCTCGGTGCTATTCCTGTTTCTATGACTGCAATTTTATGTTATGGAACAGGGATGTTATGACAGGCATGATGTAAAGTATTCTACTGGTGTAGTCTCATCTGGTTTTTGTGAGGATTACTGGTTTATTTATGCAAAGCGCATAGAATTGAGCTCTACTATTACAGAGTATTAGGGTAGAGAAGTCTTATAGATAATAAGGTTTCCTCCCCTACAAATCCATCATCCTTAAGATTATAGCACTAATTTTCCCTGACTGCTTCTTGGACCTTGCTTACCCATCTTGTCAAAAAAGCCCCAAGAATCAACAACTGATTCCCTTACCTCCTGCCGTTGTTCCAAAGGTCCCTGGGCACCCCTTTTTTGACCCCTTCTTTAGAAAGTCCCTCTAATACCCTTCCTTTATCTTTTCATTTTTATATCATTCCTGTTTTAAGAATAAATGCATTTCTAAATTAAGAAGGGGAAAATATGAGACTTAAACATTAAATAAATCTAGATTTAAATCTTGGCAATCACTCACAAGTAACCTGATCTTAGGCATATTATTTGATAATAATTATCATTAATATTATAGAACATGTATTGATCCTTATAGATCAGGCATTGTGTTAGGTGCTTTAAGTGGGTTATCTTAATTAACTCAGCACTCTGATTTTTTAATTTCTGTTCTAAAAATGAAGACAGATATGCCTGTCTCATTTGGGGAATAGTAAAAATTAAACAGGTAGCATCAGGATCCTGCAGGGTGAAAAATGTGTCTGCATGTGTGGATGTGAAAGATACACAAATATATAAGGAAAATTGAAACCGATTTAAAAATATATGACAGAAATTGTGAAAAAAGAAAAGTCCATCAGAGAAGTTATCTGTCTGTATCTGTGTCATCAAAGATGAATAGAGGAAAAAAAGAACTGATTACAGGAAAAATAACAGCAAGGTATGTACAGAATTCTAGTACTGGAACTAAGAGATAGAGCAGAAGGTCATATGCGAAAGAAACAATTCATTCTTCAGGGGGTCCTCTCTGCTGATACTATCTCTTTTCAGGAGCTATCAGTTAATTTATTTATTTTGCTCCTTTATGTGCTCACAGGCATTAAAAGTACAATTGATCCAATACAATTGTGGAAAAGATTCATTCCAGCAGGCCAAAGAGGACATTTTTTTCTGACTTATAATGAGTCAACAATGATGACTGTGGAGAAAGATGAGCGCAACCTTTTATGGGTAGCCACCATGCAATTCCTTTTCTAGAGGCTCTATAAGATATTTATCATGTTCAGTTTGATTCAAGAAACTGTATTTTCTGTAAGACTGACTCTTTTTTGGAAACACACGAGAAATACCAATGGTTATAGCATTTGCTGCTCTTGGTAGCAACTCTGCCTGCTTCCTTCAGTCTTTATATATGACCTGCTATAAATATTGACAGTTATGTTGCTGGAAAGAATAACACAGGATGGCTTTTCTTAAGCTCCAAACTGAATTTCGTGGTTAATTGATTGGCCAGCTGGCCCTGCCGTCTCTTGACCTCTACAAGAGCCAGCAAGATTGATGGTTTCAGCAGCCTTTCATGGTGCACTGAAGCATTCAGATCTATCTTTTGTTATTTGGGCAACACTAAGTTCTTATGTAGCACATTATTTAGATGGACTCAGGAGCTGATGAGTTGGGAGGCAGGCAAATGGAAGACAATGTCTGTAGATCAAAGGAGCCGAAGAGACAGAGAGTTCATAAAATGTGAATACAATTCCAGGGGAGGATTGATGATTATGGAAGCAGAAAGCAAATCAAGTTAAATATTCATTCTAGCAACAAGTCAGATCATCTTACTGGGACCCATCCCTCTACGAAGCTTCCTCAGCTTTTCAAGTTCTACACAAGGAAAGAACAAAGCCGTCAAGGATGCTCTCGTTCTGGAAAGCCGGCTGCAAGATGGCATGAATCAGAGGGTCAGCAACTACCACTGAGAGTTCATCGCATTTGACCCCATGAAGAATAAGGCTCACACTGAAGTTCTGCAGTAGTAGTTTAGTGTCATCAACACCAATGAGCCCCAATGAATGTGACAATTTAGAGTTACTGGGTCATTTCTTCAGACACTTTTTCTCCTCAGGAATAAAACAGAACTGAAACTCATGTCTTACATGTTCTGTTTAGATTTTCATATACTAATTTAATGAATCAGATGATATAAGGGCATATTAACAAATAAAACATTGGGTATAGTGTCTTGTTTCAAGAGCATAATCATGATGCGGTTAGAAAACATTAAATATGTATTTTTTTAAAAATGACCATTGACTTACATTTGCCACCTGTGTCTCTCATTTGCCAGTTCAGAGTCTTAACTTTTATTGACTTTTTGGAGTAAGTGAGATGGGATAGTGGTAGAGGAAGAAAGGATAAAAAAAAAAATCTAAATCCAAAAAGTAGGGCCGAATGGTAATTATAAATTTAGTGCCTCTTCGCATAAATAATTGCATTTGTTCTTTAGTCTCTCACAATATGCAGTTTAATTCTTTGTATAGTTTAGTGAGTAAACTGCCTCACTTTGGTTCAAATCTTGAAAAAGATTCTAAAACAGCTAACTCTGTTCCTTTTTGCTTGGTTTGCTGAGCTATCTTTACCGATGGCATAGTTGATGTGCTATAGGCTACATTGGAGATTTGGAAAAAAATCACAACATTTAATAAGTCTGTATATAATTCTCATTATGAGAAACAGGTGAAAAGTTGAAATTGCCTGACCTTTTCAACAGAATGTTGCCACTTTGACCCAGGCAAATGAGAAATAAAACAACAATACCAACCAGCAGTTTCAAGCATCCTTCTGCTGCATAATAACTCAGCAGTAGGCTTTGCTAATGGTGTTTATGAGCTGCCAGACTGGGATTGGCCCTTAGGCTAGGAGGCATTTGCCCAGTGGGCTTCTTCTGTGTAGGGGGGCCTTTTTGCAGCCTGGGGGCCCTTTTAGGTGATTCTCAGCAGGAGTGGTCTCTGCAGCGGAGGCCTTTTGCAGTAAACTGATTGAGTTCAATTATTGCTTTAAGGTCCATGCTACATTCAAAATGTCTTAGGGCACCAATATAATACCATAAAACTACTATGTAGGACACACTTACGCTAAGAAGTCATGACTGCTGTTTTTTAGGTATTATTTATTTGATGCCATTCATAGAAAGCAAACAAATCAAAACAAATATTTTCCAAAAGTTTAATCAAGGTCACTGTATCCTAAAATCAAATGGCACTATAAAGTGCAGTGAATCTCAGTGTAACAGTCATCACCATCGGCCATAACAGGAATATGGAAGTAGATTATATAGAAAAGAAGACAGGACTAGAAACCACATGGTGATGTTTGAATACAGGCAAAGGAGAAGGAAATTGAGAGCTGAAGGTTGGACTATTCAAGTTGTTCTTTGGCCTTAAAATGATCCAAAATGTTCATGAGTTCAAGTTAAAGAAAGAAATCAGTGATACTCAATGTACTTTAGGTTTCATTTGACGCCCACAGCTGAAACTACTTCTTTGGGGTGTGTGTATTTACCTCAGCAAATAATATAATTGAATTTGGAAATTATCTCCAGTGCTACCTGTTCAGACCTGTTATTTCAACTCCCTGAAAACATTTGTATTGAGTTCTACTAGGGAGAGTTCTCATGATGGCATCTACTTACTAAGAAGGGGCTGTGCCCATGTGCTCTAGGCTACTAAAATAAATGGTAAATCTATACTTAATTCATAGGAAATAGAATTTCCAGAAAAAAAAAAAAACCTTCAGAGACAGGTCCTGGCAGGATGCCAGGGAATCTCAGTCAGGTTCCCTGTCCCTGTCACTCATGCGAGAAATGAATTCTTAAAACTGAACAAACTGAACCCAATTTATTTGTCATAGTTCAAAGGAAAGGAGAAAGTAGAGGAAGGGGGCCTGATGCACATGAGTGGAAGCACACTCAAAGTTCTGTAGGGCTGTTACCTTGGCAATTTTTTACATATTTTATTTTATTTTATTTGTCAAAAGAAAATCCAACTTTAAGGTCAGTCAAGGATGCATTAGGATCTGTCCCACATATGTTCAACATTCTGGTAAGCTTAGATAGGAGATCAAAAGAATGAGCAGGAATTTAAGGAGGCCATTATCTGAATCATTGAACAAATGCTTATTGGGCACCCAGTATGTGGAGGATGCATATAGAGGAAGCAAAACGCAAAGTCCAAGTCTTCAAGGTGACAAAGTGAGATGGCAGAAACAATTAGAATGCAAGGCAATGTAGCTAGAGCTGCCATTAAATAGCATATGTCAAAAAAGGTAATCAAGAAAACGAGTGTGAAGTCAGAAAAGTGAGCCATTATTGTGGTCCTTAAATCGTGCACTCTGAGCCCTGGCTCTCAGTGAGGCGGTATTACACTGTGGTTAAGTTTACAGAGCCTGGTGTTAGACTGCATGCATTCAGATGTCTGCTTTACCACTAACAGCTACATGACCTCAAATAAGTTACATAACCTTTCTCTGTTTTAATTTGTCATCTCTAATGTAGAGCTGATAGTAATCTGGAATAGTTGCTATAAAGATTAAATAAGTTAATAGATAGAAGGAAGCTAGACCTTCTGGTTGCCTTGCAGAATGAGTTGGATTAAAATAGGGAGGGTGAAGACTTCACACTCATCAAGTAAGAGGTGTCGGTCTAAGTAAGAATTCAGGGATGGAGAAATGGCTTGTCTGGGGAGTAGTAAGAAGACCTCTAACTGGGCTTGAACCTTCTAGTGAGAGTGAGATGCACTGGAGTCAAAGTTATAAGAGCTCTGAATACTAAAATAAAAAGTTTATTTTTTATTTATGAGATAGTTTTCCACCTCTCTCTTTTTTTTAAGATAACAAATAATGGTGCTATATGAGTAATAGGAGACAATTGTGTATAACTGTGAACAGAATTAAGCACCTGTAATCAAATAAAACTCACACCAAAATTAATTTACCACATCAGTGATATGTATAATCAGTGGTGTGCTGGTAACCAGCTCTCTGGGGAAAAAAAATTCTGATTTATATAAATACTCTCATAATGGTCAGTTGAAACTATCAAAATGATGTCACTGAACAGTGAGTTGGAAAAAGATATGTACGGTTGTCCATTTCACCATTGCATTATACTTAGTGTTCACAGATGCAGAATGAGATCCTTGAAAGCAGTAACTATGCCTTATCCTCTTTTATATTCCCCACACTGAGCACCTAATATGTAATAGATAGATGGGTGGAGAGCTAGGTAGATGACAAATCACATATACATATATATGTAGGTATGCATAAATGGATCTGAAAATGATCATAATTGTCATTGCCTTGATAGAGATAACCTAAATTTTGAGTTTACTTTATTTCTGTTTGTTTGTTCTCTAATATCTTTAAATAGTATTAATGTTTACATTTCCCCTATTTATTCTTTGCACATCATCAATACATGCTAAAAATCAAAAGCTCCCCAAGTTCTCCTGAACAGATCCTGGCTGAGACAGCTATGCCCTGAGGGCTCTACTTCCCCAAATCAGCCTGACCTGATCTCCTTCCATTGTTCTGCTGTGATTAAGAAGGGACTGCTTCAGTGTTGTGGGTTGGCTCTGTGCGATAAGTCCAGTCCCTCCCTCTTCCTTACCTGAGGAGCAGGAGCAGAGAAATGACCCCCAAAAATTATGCAGCAGAGCTCAAAGTCCCAAGTTTCTTTGGAGTACTGAATCAGGAGCATAGGAACTGTGTAAGGGAGAGAGAGAACAGTGTGTTGGAATAACCTACGGACAGCTGGGCCAAACTGAAACCCCAAGACACTCCCCTTCTCAATCAGAACTTGTCTAAACCAGGCTGGTGTTAGGGAAAAGCCTGGGCTTTAAATCTCCTTTACACCAAAGTGCAAATGACTAATTTGAAAGAAGTCTTTGATCTGTGGGGAGATGGTGTTAGGCAACATGAGACTTAGTCTGTCCTGATGTCTTCCCACAATCCCCTGCCTGGCACATGGTACACACTCAGTTCATATCTAGATGAAACTGAGGTAGCATGATCCAAGGGAGTCTGTAACTGTATATAAGAGAGTGTGTGTGTGTGTGTGTGTGTGTGTGTGTGTGTGTGTGTGTGTGTGTGTATTGAGTAGTTGGGAGAGAGAGCATTTTCTTGCAGGTCACTATCTTGTTACTCTTCTACATCTCTGGCTAAATTCTACATTTTCCAAGGTATAGCCTGGCTTGAGGTGCCTTTTATTCATGAGGTACCAGTCTATTCTCTAAGATATGGAAGATATTTCAGGAACACTCTCAGTAATACTTCACTCCCCTTGCCTTAGGAGAAACACTCACTTAATAAATGAACAGAATTATATTGCTAGGAAAGATTTCAAGTAATCTGACCTCTGCTCCTGTCTCCAGTCTGTTTTCTCACCATAGAAGCCATGTTCCCAGTCTCCTCTTGTTTATTTCTCTGGACTTAGAGCAAAGTGACTATTTCTACTTCTCTCACTCAGTATGGACCATAGTTGCTTATGTCTGAGACCCCCATCTTCTACCTTATAATCCTTTTCTAGTATCCTGTCTCTCCATCTCCAACCTCATAATGATCTTGTTAAGCTTTTGGCAAACAGGGGCAGGGATTCTGATGAGACTTTTTGTATTCCCCACTTCATTGCGGGAGAACTGAATGTTTGGGCCCTGTCTCTTGGGTGGGTCGTTACTTTTGCACGTCCATTTCTTTCACTGCTGAAAAGGGGAGAAACTGGTGAGAAGTGACCCTCAGAAACAACTTCTTCCCTTTCATTACTGTCTCATTACTGTCTCAAATGTCCACTGACCATAAGAAAGTTTGGTCAAAACCACAGAGATTTAGGAGAAGCCATTTAAGGATTTAAATGAGATGGCAAAGAGAATAAAAAACAGTGTACCAAAGAGAATGTCTGGCTTCTGTGCACTACACAGTGTGGATGAGAGAGAGAGCGAAGTGAAGAAATGCTGTTAGGCTACTAAGGTGCCCAGGGAGAAAATATTGAACATCCGGTATTGTTGCTGTCAGTGGGCAAGAGAAGAAATACACAATGATGAAATATATTTTGAAATAGTATGATTTAGGGACAGATTTATATAGAGAAAACATGAGAAAAGGGAGTCAACATTGACAGAAGTTCAAGAGCAGATCACTGATGAAATGTGATAATATTAATGAAAATAGAGAAATTAAGATAGATTGAGTAAAAACGTGATGAGTTCAGTTTAAGCGTATTAAAGTCAAAGTAACTATTTGAAATACAAGTGATGCCATCCAACACAGTGTGAGATAGACTCTATGCCTTATGTATATGTCTTATCTTAGCCTTTTGTCGTTTATCCTTGTCCTGCTGGAGACTTAGGAAATGCCTTTTGCTTTTTTTCTGGTATGCTAAATTATGATGGGAAAAATTCTAATTTTTCTATTTTTCAGAAATTATTCACTTTTACTCTTTGCCACATTTACCTTTTAGTCTCAAAAGAATGTATAAGTGGTTTTTTTTAGGGTACCAAAATTTCTGCTAAAGGCTACAGAATTGCCAAAATTTCACGCCGACTCTATAGGCCCTTTCCTTTCTCTAGATCTAGTAGATAGCAGGTGCCTGATACACATTAATGAAGTGCCTATGAAAAATCTAGAGGAAATGAAAAAGTCATATTTTTTAAATTAAAAACATATAAAGTATATTTTTGTCAAATGAACATAATTGGCAAAGAAAAATTTGATCTTTTGAATTTCCAAGTTCCCATTGTCGCCAACAATAACCTGTAAAACAGTGTATGTATGTCTCCTGCCAGTTACTGGAGTAACATTTTTTTTTCAAACTTGAGGGGAAAAAAAAGAGTCAAAATCAGTTTTGACTGAAAGTTATGATACTGTGTCAAAACTGCCGCTGAAAGCATAAATGAGGTTAGGCTGAAGGTGCAACTTTAACCTAGCCTGTGGCTCAATTTCCACCCCACCATGGTATGGAAGTCACTGTCCAACAAGGGACACAGAATGCAACTTGACTTCTTTTGTTTTGCCGAGAGAGAAGTTGATCTGAAAAAGATATATTTGTGGAGACCGGTTTTTGTTGTGTTTTGTTTTGTTGTTGTACTTGCCGTAACAGAACTCGATGATTTCTTCGGGTTCCTTTCAGTCCCCTAATTTTGCTTCCTACAAAACTTTTTAATTCCAGGAGGGTTGCTTAATGTCTTTGTGCTCTTCCTTTCCAAAGATAAGAGCCAAATGAGATTTTAGAAATCCCAGAACAAATGGATCGTGCACCATTTTATCCTTGGATTCCTCAAGACTGCCTATATTCCTGTCTCCTGGAGTACAGATTCTCTTTGGTGCCACTGAACCTTGAAGAGCCAGGCATGCAGCATCTGTTGGAGAACACAGCCTGGTTTCTGTGGATCTGAAGCATTTTTCTAATCATTAGAGTCTAAAGGATTTTTAAAGACGGGAGTCTGCTCAAGGAACTCGTTAGGAGTCCCTTTCAACTAGAGTAACAACTAAGAACACTTGGCAGATGGTTGTGGAGTGAAGTAAATTGCATGCAACCTTCAGTCAGTAGTGACAGATCTATTTTAAAGGCATGAGGTTGTGTAATAGGGGACAAAGGCAGCTCAGGGTTCTAATTGTTGGACTCCATTAGAAAGGAGCTTTCTGGAGACCCATGGCTTCTTACAGCACCACAGTCTACCCTCAAATGAAAAGCATCCCGCTGGTTAATTAACTTGCAGCTCTTTCTTCTCTATTGTATCTTGATTTTTTTGTTTGTTTGTTTTAATCCCAGACCCTGTTTCTAGTAGGACCGACGGAGTCTTCTATTATTTCACCTAAGTATTTATGATGAACAATTTCAATCAACCACTCTGATTTCATATTTCTTACTTTTCATTATTATAATCTGTAATCAAGGAAAGATTTTTAAAATTCAAGCTTACTTGTCTCATTTTTCAACATCATGAAACTCTGTGATCCTTGGAAGATATGTTTTATCCTATTATTTAAAGTCACATGTAAGAACGGAACATACAGTGTGATTAATTTAGTTTTTATTTATTTCACCACCTCATATGAACCTTATTAAATGATAAAGAACTCAATTTCATGACAAAATATGCAGCAGTGTCTATCGCCTAGAAGGTCTACAAGAGCAAGTGCATTGCCAAAGCAATATCATAAGAAATCATGGAAAATTGGGAATGTTAAAGTCATCTTTATCTTGGAATTGTAATCATAATATATGAAAATGTAGGAGCAAATGAGGCCATTAAAAAAGAGATCATTTTGCCTCTGAACATTTGGGAAGCACCCCAAGGAAATGGCTGAAAGGTCCCATGAATTGTTCGATAATGCTCTTAACTGTATAATCTGTAGAATAAAGATGCAGAAATTTAAGACAATGGGAGGAGGGGAGGAGCCTCGTTTGGCCCAGAAAATCTGTAGCACCTGGGAGAGAATGACACTTCAAAGATGAAAGTAATGGCAGGCACTTGGCTCAGGGCTGGAATTATAGGTAGACTTTTTTTTTTTTTTTTTTTTTTTTTTTAAGACTTCCAGGCTTCTTTCTGGTGAAGGACCAGGACTGTGTGATCCTAGGGCTGCAGATAGTCAAAGATATTAAGTAATGAAAGGTAAATATTTAAATTAGTAACTCATTATAGTTCTCCAAATGTCTGTACAAGCTTTCGTTTAGCAGTAGTTGGCAAATATTATGTCAGTGGAAAATACAGCCAATCTTTGGCTCATCCAAAATGTTGTCATCACCACAATTTTAATATTTAGGTGATTAATGTTTCAGGACTCTTCCAAAATATTGTATTTGGGCCTGATTGAAAGACTTCTCTGTCTTCATTACTTCCTTCTGCCTTCATCATTACTCTTTGTTAATTTCTGTCTTTGGATGTCCTAAATACATTTAAATTACATGTGCCTCTGAGAAGTAGTTCTCAAAGTGTGTCCCTGGACCAGAACTATCAGCATCATCTGGGAACTTGTTAAAAATGCAAATTCTTTGGCCCCGCCCCAGACCTACTGAATCAGAAGCTGGAGGTGTGAACCAGCTTGTGTTTGAAACTCTTGTGATTCTGATGTAAGCTCATGTTTTAGAATTGCTGCTCCATGGGAATGAGCAGGCTCTAGGGCATGATGACTTGAAGGACTATTCTTGTGGCAGCCTTTCTGATTAATGAAGTAGGTAATACAGTTGATAAACATTATTTCAGTACCTGCTAGATGTGAAGCATTGTATTGGTATCATTTGTTTTAAATATAGAGCAAAAGTGTATCTTCTCTCACTCATGGTTAAATGGGAAAAAATCAGGATGTCAGCACCACAACATTTCTGAAAACAAAACCCTTTTTGTCTTGAGAAATTTTAACATACATTGCTTTCAAGTTTTGTTTAATTTTATCATTTCTTCATCAAAATTGTCTGCTCATCTCCTTGTTTTATTTTCCACATCTAAAAAGAGAAGCCACTTTTGGAAAGAGAGCCTGCCACCTACTCTGCCCTCACGGAGAAGTGCTTGTCTGTCTCATTCAGATCTCCACTTGCCATCACCATATGACACCAGTTATGACTTTAGCCTATGGTCTCCAATCTTCCATTTTATATCCTTAGTACTTATGCCTGTGTCAATGGTATCAGTATCAAAAGAATACACAGCTAACAAGGGTCAGCATTTATAAATATTCTGAGAGGACTAATTTTTTTTCTTCCATGTCCTCAGAATTTCTGCTCAATCTTAATTCCCAAGTAATCTCTATAATGGGGAAACAACACTTACCATATAGAAATGAGGTGAAAAAAAATCCCTAAAAGACCTAGCATAGTGTCTGAGCCATACAGATGACCAGTTATTTGATGTCGACAAAATTATTTTGGTTACTTCTCTTTGATTATCTCAGATTGGTATGGTACCTTTGGAAGTGATCATAAGAAACTAATTCACAAGAAAATAATTCTTATTTTCTTATAGCACAAAGAAGATATGATATATGCAATGGGGTATGAATTTGAATCTATTACGTTTTTATGCTTGTACAAAATATTACTATTTAAATAAATTTCCTACCATGTAGAAGATGCTTCCCTCCTTAATTATTATAATAGGAGACTAGGGAAGAAGCAGATTAGTTTGGCTTTGAGGCCAGGAGGATGGGGGCAGAATGTTCTCTTGTGCAAACAAAATAGAGGCTTCTCTTCCCTTCAGTTCAAGCAATCCCATATTATTGGATACATATCATGTGCAAGAGATCCGCTCTCCAGGTGGTCTGGCTTAGAATGGATCCCCAGGCCCTGGACATCTGCACAGCTGTTAGAGGAAAAGACTGTCTCAATTGACTGCAAGAATGTCTTAGAAAATTATATAATATTCATGGAAATGAGTGCAGAGTGCTGACTAGCACGATGGAAGATCCACCATAACACACCTGGGTCTATGGATAGCACCTTCCTGAACTTGAGCCACTTCCTCTTTGGGATTTATGTGTCCAAAGTGGTACACATGGGGACTGCTTTTGATTTTGGCTGTGTAGGAACAGGGTAAGGTGCCATTCTCCCTTGTATGCTATAAAACATTTGCCACAGCTTGTTCTCCAAAAATGTGGAAAACTAAATTCTAAATTATAAGTGACAAGTCAAATGTGCTAGTTAACCAAGAAATATCAGTATGTAATATTCTTTATTATGCATAAATCTATATTTTTATATGAAATCTCTATAATATTTTCACTCATCAGGGAAATTTTTACAGCTAAGACATAAAAACCGGAGTCAGGACATAAAAAAAGCAATTTTCTCCCCAAACAGTCATGGGGACCAGATTGTTTCTATGATTCATCGGGGCCTAGCCCAGTGTTGAGCACATACTACAGGTGTCCAACAAATCCTTGTGGAATTGAGCTCTATGGAAGTCAACTACTTGGCCAAGCCCTGGATAGGAGGTTGAGTCCCTGATGGATTCACTTTCAGTTGACCTGCACGACATTTGGTTCTGCAACCATGTGTTCAGTTTTAGCCATCCACGAATACTACTCGAGGTCTGCTTTTATCCTTCTTATTTTTCTTGTTCTTCACTTTTGTTTTTGAGAAAGCATGTCCCCACATACAAAATCTGTCAGTACACTCCAAAGCTGAGTGGCAGCACTTAGCTTAGCCTATGAAACATGCCAAAGGGCTGATTAATATTATACTATGGACAAACATCCTTAAGGAATTTAGAACAAATCCTTTATTTTTCAAAAAAATAAAAAATAAACTCTAAAATATGAGGTAAAAAGAAAGTGCATGAACCCAAGAAATATGTTAAATGTCTTGTTCTCTGCCCCTGCATTCTATCTGTGTTCACATATTTTCATTTATAGTATAGCTTTATACTCTCACAAGTCTGGTTTCTTAGAACTGCTTGTCCCAATCTAAGCAGTTGTTACCTCAAACAAGTTTTCACAAAACATGTTTTTGAATGTGTGTGTGGAGGGGGATGGGAGAGGTGATGGGGGTTTATATTCACTGCATTTTTAGTCAACAATATTAACAAGAAGTGGTTGAAGTGCTTCTGAAAACATGATGGTAGAAAAACAGAAAAAGTAATAATAATAAGGTGGAGACATAGTTTTAATTAAAACAGAGCTTTTCCAGAGACCTCTTCTTGATGCTTCATTTGTAAAACAAACTACTACAACTGTCTTCCAATGGCAACTTTACCATTCTACCCCAATGGAGGTAATTAAGAGTCCTTCTGTGTGTTAAATTAGGTATCAACAGGGGTGGGGAAGCTTCAGATTTTTATTGAGCCAGAGCCTCTTTTCTTGTTAATCATGCTCTAAAAATCTCCTAAGACAGCAGACTAGTGATTCTCAACCCATTAGAACAGCTGAACTAAGAAGCTCAATGAAAGGTCGTGAGACCCACAGAGAAGTAAAAACAGTGTCTGGATTAGTGCTGTTTAACAGACCACTCACTGGGCAATGCTCCCTCCCGACTCTCATTTTCTACTTCAGAAAATAACAAATTCCAAGTGACCCACCAAGTACATATACCTTCTACAGCTGTTGCTGAATTATTTCTTCTTTGCTTCAAATTAAATAATGGAAGCGATTCCGTGACTTTGGAATAGATTACATCTTCTTTGACATCAGTTGAAAAACCAAGTGGCATAGAAAGTTAATGCATTTCAAAGAGACATGTTGCATCCTTGTAAATGCTTCATTTAAAAATTCAGTCTTCCGTGTGGTAATTGGCATCCTTCACACTTTGGTACAGTGGAGTAAATTATTTTTAGAAATAAAACTAAATCCATTACAAGAATTTTAATTCACTATGAGGAAAAAATTGTTTAGTAAATACAAATAGGCCAAGTGATTTTGCCGTTAACTTTGCTGAAGTTGTAAAGATTAACTGACTTGAAAGGTAATGATTTTCTCATTGTTGAAGGATTTTGGGTTTTAGTTGGATAGTTTCAGACGATGTCAGAATAGATAATCTTGAGGGTCCCTTATAATCTGAGTCAATAGTTATAAAATCCACCATTTTATTAAAAGAAATTTTAAAGGTGTCTGCAAGGAAATGATAGAGTAAGGAAAGGGGAAATGCAGAGATGATTTTTTAGTTGTTGATAAGCTTTGTAATAATTTTTTAAATTGCCTGTTTGTGGCAAATGCCATGTTGTAATCAAGTGACTTTTACAATAATAAAACACTTCTCCAATTTAATTGCACCGTGAAGAAATCAAAGATGAATAGAATTGATTCCTGCCTTTAAGAAGTTTATTTATAAGCTTCCTTTGTAAAATCGACTTCTTTTTCTGGTGATAAAAATAATAAGTTTATTGTAGAACATCTGGAAGCCACTAGGATTTGTAAATAACCATAATCGCCCATTAAAGATCATCTTAATATTTTTACTATTTTGGTATGTTTCTTCTATATGTATTCAAATTCACATCATAGTAATTTTTCATATTATGTATCCTATTTTAATCTTCTCTTTAAACTTCATTATATAATAGTACATCAAAACGGAATTGTGTCTCAAGACAGAGCTAAAGTGACTCATTAGTTAATATTTTTAAAATCCTACCTGGATAAGATGGACAAAAAGGAGCACATCTGTATGGGGAAGGGGGTCAAAGAGTTATCCTGTTCACTTGATTAAGTAGCAAACAGCCATGATATAAAGCCCAAATTACCAAACTGACAAAAAGAATTTTATTTATTGCCCTGTATAAAAGCTAAATAAAGACCAACAACAAAAAGTAATATAAAAATAAAAACTGAAAAATACAACTTTTAAAGTGAAAGTAAGAGCTTAGAAAAAATAGTATCTAGATTTACACAGGCTGATTTTTTACCCTGAGCAATAATTGATTACTTCTTTAGCTCTTCTTTGTGCCTGCACATCAAGCCTGATTGTCCTTAGTGATGAATTTTGTACACTTTCTGTGTCCTAACTTTCAAATATAATGAGTGCAAAATTGCAAAGTAATTCTGGTCCTGTATATAATGGTTTGTAGACATGTTAAATATTCCTTTGGAGCTGTAAACATAGACAAAGTTAACCATAAGAAACAGCACAGAAAAAGAAAAACACGAAATTTCCCATTGCTTCTGTGGTTCTGATTTCCCTTTGGTTCTTTGTTTCAACATTGAAACAGAGTTAGGGGGTAATACTGATAATTGTAGCTGACAGTGACAAGCAGTGGTTCTATATTTTCACAGCAGCACAGGAAAAGGACCTTCCCAGGTCAGTCTATCCTGTTCTCAGATTACTTCTTTTGACTTGTCAATTAAGACGTTTTTGGTGAATCAAGTCAGTTATTTCTGAACAGAATCACTGCTCTGTGGTGGTCTGGCTGAATCCAATACATCTACATCAATTTTAAAAGATTCCTCCAGGGGTTTTATAAAGATATATGATTAAACCAGACACATATAATGGTTTCTAGACATGTTAGGTCGTAGGGGAATGAAACCCTCCACTATAGTTGTTTAGCTTTTCTACAAAAGCCCTGAAGATTTTAACAAAAACACAATGTCAGATTTCTCAGGACGTTTCTATTGTTTTAGCTCTTCCCCCAAAACAGTTCTTAATGAAGTACTAAATTTTAGAAAAGCAATGACTTTGTCATTTTTCCTGGGCCAACTTTTATCTGATAAACCCACCATAAAAAGCCCCTGAACACTAGAAATTTCTCAAATTTTCGTCTAAAATTAGAAAGGGTGAGTATGTAGCAAGGAAGTTAATCAAGGTTCTTGGGCTCAGGTAGGATTTGTCTACCATTTGAGTTCTTCTCAGTCTTTTTTTATGTCTAGTGCATAGTAGGACCTCCATCTATTATTATTATTATTATTATTATTTTTATTATTTTAATTCCCAAGTTAAATTTAATAAGCATGGAGAAGTTACAAGTCTAGAATCTCTTTCCTCTATATATTAAAAACTAAGTTCTACTTAATGCTTTGCTAGTAATACATATATACATCTTATTTGATTCTTACTGTGATTTTGTACTATGGGAAAAGCAGATACAAATTTGTATTCCTCTTTTACACATGAAGAAATAAGTTCAGAGACTTAGTAAGTTGCCCAGAATCACACAGCTAATGATTCAGAATTGAGAATAGATCTTAGTTTCATGTCTTCTCATTCAAATTCCATGTTTTCACATCTAGATGCCCACATGTGGTTTTTAATTTTTCTAATTTATTTGTGAGTCTTGCTGTTAGGAATTTAACAGAAATATGTCAGTTCTGTAAAACAACACTAAGACGTCGGAGAATTTAAATTCAACATAATTATAGTTCCTTAACTTTCAGGCTGCCATAATTCTAGTGTTTTCGAGGGTTTTGAGGCCATAAAGAGCCAAGTTCAGGCAGCTTCCAGTACAAACAGTTGACCTTGCTCTGGTCCAGATCGCAATCTATACATGCAGGTGACCAGCAAAATAACAAAGGCACATTATTAGTCTGGGAATGGAGGATCATGCAAGGAGCAGTCAGGGAGGAATAAAGTTTTCCTCTACCCTCTTAGGTTCAGTTTGTGGGGGCGTGCAAATTAGAATAACAAAAGATAGATTAACAGGAGAAAAGGCATACAATTTTATTAATATTTATGTGCACAGGAGTTCACAGAAAAGAAGTCAAACTCAAAGAAATAGAGTTGGGGGCTTATATATCCTTCGTAACAAAAGAAAAGAGGGTTTAGACTGCAAGGGGTGATAATTGTGGGGAAATGACCAGGAAACATATGGGGGAAACTAACAGAAGATAAGGACTATTTGAGTAAGATCAGTTTATGCAAACTCATCTTGATATTGACTATCTTTGATGATGAGTCACTTTTTCTTCCTGGAGGTGGTGGTTGGGGGAGGTTGGCAAGAAGCACCTTCCTCAAAGGGAAATTTATGCCCTACTTTCAGGTAGATAGGGGAGAGCAAAAAACTCCTGCATCTGTTGATTTTCATTTGCCTTCAGCTCAAAATAATCCTTATGCCATATTTGAATATTTTGGTATTTTGGGGTAGTGTTTTGTGATTTTTTTCATTTCCCCCACTGAAACTTTCCAGGAAGTTTAACATATCAAATGCCTAGTTTGTAGCTGTGGAGAAATTATCCCAGTTAATACCTGACGGGTAGGAAATCTGCAAAGAAGGAAAAAATAGATTAGAATGAGAATAAATAAGCAGAAATCCAAGCGCATTTCTCCATATCCCATTAAACTAGTCTACCAGTCCTGGGAATAGTTCAGATTCATTAAACCACCGTGTCTCATTTCAGGAGGCCGTGGTGTAGGTAGAAGTAGGGTACTTCCAGAAGTTATGCAGTGTGAGTAATCGGGCATTGAATGAAGTTATTTCTATAGAAACAAAAAGGAAAACCAAGATTAATGTAGTTACAGACTATAACCCTAGTTTTTGAGTTAAGAAGATTTCTAGGTGTTGAGCTCAAATGTCTTTAAAAGGTAGAGTGAGGATTGTAGTGACAGATTCACAGCCATGCTTTTATGTCTGCGAGCTCAAAGGACCAGGTTCTGGTAAGCTTTCTATTTACCATTGTTTGGTGATAAGTCCCTTGACGTTATATTAAGTCATTCAGTTTCAAATTGCAGGACTTCAAAAAAGGGCAGTTTTAGTTCTCAGTGATGCCAAGTCAGAAGGGTGGGAGAATTTAAATTGGAATCATTAATTACAAGATGGCAGGATCCAGTTTACAAAGCAGCGGAATAGTTCAATGACAATGAACATCCACAAAGGCGGGTAATAACTTTCCACTGAAACTCAAAATTTCCCTTTACAATCACCCTCATTTGGATGAAAGATAATCAAAGTAAGACTCTTTTAGTTTGAGAAATAAGTCTAATCTCATGAAAATTGGCCTGATTCCTTACATAAATGCACCAAGAATAGTAATTGACCACACAGGCCTTTTTAAGTGTGCTTTGCTGGAACTTTTGATGAGGAATCTCAGATTAGACTTTTGAAAAGCCTCTCAAGTCTAGGAGCCGAGCCAAGAACTCAACATCAGACTTTGCTTGTAACATCTATAGACTTCGGTGAATTCCTCTCTTCTCAAGGTCCCCTAAATATGCCTCGTTTTCTGAACCTGCTAGGGAGTGATCTTTCCTACCTATCTGTAAGGCTGAGAACCCTATGAGATACCATGCCAGTTTTTCCAAGAGGGCTTTGTTAGCATTGATTCTATAAAATCAGCGTTAGATCCTTCAACCCATCTTGTCATACTTGATTTCTGTGTGCATCATTCTCAAATTTGACATTCCCATCAAAGCCTTGGTAATATAATTAGTACTTCTAATTGCGTCCTATTACAAGGAGAACAGGTTTTTATAACTTAGGTAAATACATTACTGTGAAAATAAGAATACTCGACAGTTAATTTTTTAAAATTTTTTAAGGATCATGTGGAGATAAGATAAATGTTTCATTTTTGTTTACAAAGGTATAATCTATTAAATTGTGAATTATAGGTAGTTTGAGAATAAAAAGCATACCTTATATCTATAAAATAGAACATTAAAGAATCAGAGAGATTTCAAACAAAAAGACCATAAAATTTTAAATTTTTTCATCAGTTCATTCAGGCTCATGTAATTAATTCTTGTTCTATTTGATCTTGGGTTGGTACTTCTATGAACCCATAAGCTTCTCTATTTGTTCCAGAAATTCTTACTTGGTCCAGTGGTATAATCTTAAAGTTATTTAAGCAATGTCATCAGAAGTGTGTACTCTAAATGACTGTCATAATCCTTTCTACCAGTCTCTAAAACCGTCCGTTGTTGTTGAAGATAAATCACTGCAGTGGACTTTAAGAGCTTTCAGGAAAACATCAGAACAAAGTGATAACTGAATGACAAAAGACTTAAAATAGTTGTGGTTAAAATCTGATGAAGGTTCATTATAAAATAATTGACAAAAAAATTTGGTTGTTTCTGTGGCATAGATGATTATTGTAATTATTACTGATAATATTATACCAGGACATACCAAGGGAAATAAGAACATTGACAAATTACTAGCAATTTTATACAATTTCTGAAACTATATCATTTTTCTCCATACAAATTTAACCTAGAGAAAATAAAGCATTGTCACTTCTTATTTGAAAATAAGAATTGCTTCCCTTGCAATTTAACATATCAAATAAACTTAATTAGTTTACCATCTCTTTTTTTAAAAAGTAAGAAAACAAATCCTTCGAGATTTTCAGGGACCCTCTAGGAAAAACCAAAGTCAGTTCAAGGTTAAGAAGATTTCATTTAGAATTTCATTTTGGAAAGGTATGTAAAATGTTGAAACGTTTAAACAGTTGATTAAATAGGATCACAGATCACTGTGAAAGAATACCTAGTTATCTATTTAACCAAAGCGAAAATAAAGGATTTTAAAGATAAATATAGAAGATAACATGATTACAAAAAAAATCTTAACTTTTAATATTGAGAAGACTTGGTTTTCTTAAATAATCAAAGAGATGATAAAGACAACATGAAGAACACAGATTTTTCATTTTCTAGGTAGATTATTCAAGACGTAAAGAAAACCTTTCACAATCTTTTATTTAGGATAAATAGACCAATAATACCACGCAATTTTATAATTTTAACAGAGAAAGGAAATCAAACTCTAGTTTTACAGCATTGTACAAGTACAGTATTGGCTCATGTTGAAGAATAAATAAATCTATTTAATCTAAGCCAGCTTGACCTCACAAGAAAAACTACTTCCCCTCACCCAACCTCCATAGCTCTCTCTTACAGATTCTTTACAGCTTTTTGTATCTATTTGGATTTTGTCCTTCATTTTCCTCTTTCTCATTCTGGAACAACCTTTAAATGACCTTCAACTACTTTAGAACAAAATTACTCTCCTTTTTCCTTAGGAAAAAACATATCTTACTTTCCTTCTATACCTTGAATAGAGTTTTTTCTTCATTTTTATTTTTCTAGTAGTTCATTTACATATATTGATTAGAACTCTTAACACTTAGTAACCTTTAGTTTCCAGAGAAAACTAGGAAGTAGATAATTGGGACTGTTTGTCATATTCTAGCATTCTGTGGTAAATGAGCAAATTTATGAACATACCATTTCATAATTTCTAAAGCCATATGTTTCCACATAGTACAATTTTTCAATGTGGCAAAAGAATATATTTATTAACATACTCAAATATCTTTAGTCTCTCTATAAAATTAAAAAGCCAAAGTCAATAAATTTAAACTTAGGTTTAGTAATTAATGTTTTAGTATTTTATTTGGTAATGACCCAGATATTCAGTGAATATTTATAATTTAATTTATCTTAGTATAACTTTAAAGTTTCAAGTTACCAAAAAGATTTTGGAAACTATTTTTAAATTGACATATTATAAAACACAATTATTGTTGAAATAAACTTTGTCAGAACAATGGATAAATTTAATTAAAATAAACTATATAAGTTTTATAATCTTAAACATTTAATAATTATAATATTAGTTTATTTGATTAGTAAGCCCAAGTGAAATAAAATATATTATGTTTAATGTTGACAACTCTGAGGACATACCTGTTTTATTAAATCAATACTGTTAAATTAGTTTTATTTACCCAAGATTATGCCACATCAACTAAACATGAAAAACATTTGGATTAGTTCCTGTATTTCTGAGAGTTTTAGGAATACTTAACTTATAAGTGCTTATTTTTTTCTAAGTCAATTTAGAATAGAGCTACTTTATTAATTTGGTAATCCCATCCGGAAGAAAATATAATACATACACACACACATAAACATATAGGCAGACATAATTAAGGATTTAATGGTTTTATTTTAAGATTTTTATCAGTAGATCAGGTATAAATACAGAAACACAAAATTCACTAATTTATATGAGTTGGTTCTCATTTTTATTTTTTTATCCTAATTTTATTTCTGGTAGATGGTACAAGTTAAAATTACTCAATACGAAAGCTAAAGCTTTTTTTCTAATATTTGTGGGGGAGATGTAATTTTTTCCTTGACATATAATCTTATGTAGACTGTGGCCTTTATCCCAAATAGTTGTTTTAGTCTACTAAGAAGTTAAAAGCAAGGTGCTCTTTGGGCTGGGAGCCGAAGTTGTTTTCTTGGAGGTTTACATTTCAAGATGTCTCAAACGTTCTTGAGAATATAGTTCTAGTAGAAGATTTACATCTCCAAAGGGAAGAGAAAAGATATAAGCTTTTAAAGTAGTTGCTTTAAGAAGGGTAGGGGCATATTTGTCTATTTCTATTTTTCTTTTTTCTTTTATTCTGGGACAAATAGTAAGTTTTTCTGACCATGTTAAGCTTTCTCAAGCAGGAATTTTCAAAGGTGGAAGGGGGATGGTTTATGGTGGGCATGGATCTAAATTTTGTTCTAAATCTGATTTCTGCTCTTTAATTTTGTTAAGGGATTCTTTTGGGCCAATCATGATATTGTTTTTTTCTTTTTTTTCTTTCAATTTGATCTTTCCATAGGTACAAATAGGACATTTATTTAAGATGAGAGTTCTATAAAAATTCTTTTAAATATAAACCCTTTCCAAATCCAAGGATTGGTATCAGGCAATTGATGGTTTGGGATCTCCAAAGGTACACCTGCTCTTAAACGTGGCTCAAAACCAATAAGCCTTTTATAACTTAACACCAGTAAGACTTTTTATGGCTTAACGAAGGATAAGAAGCATCCCAAGAGTGCAGAAGGTGATCCAAAGTCATTCCCAAAGATAGCCAGTGAGTGAGAAAGACCCTTGTTGCCACAGGCAGAAAGAATGGTGTTTGTGAAAACTCATGTCTCCAGTCTCCTTCAAAAGCAAGACACCATCAATCACAGACTTGCTAACCTGTAACACTAGGCAGCCTAGACTGAGACAGGACATTCCCAGAACTAACAAGGCAAGAAAAAAAGAGATGACAAGGACCCCGTAAGGGCTAAGATTCTTTGTTTACACAACTCCCCCAAGCGCTGGAACAGGCAAAAGGAAAGTGTCACTTGTGCACCTTTTGCCTCTGGTTCCTGGCCTTATAGTGAACCATCTCCAGATGCAGGCCCGGCATCTAGTAAGAATGTTCTTACTAGATCCAAACCAACCTGTCGGGACACAAAATAAGACAGGAGAACCTCATCGTTTTTTTTTTTTTTTTCTTTAATTGGTGACCTATAGCAAAGTTTGTCCAAATAGATGTTCTTCCAGTAAGAACCATAAACTCACTGGTCTGTGAGGCCAGCTCAAATAACAGGCTTACAGGGCCTGCGCCTGTGTTATATCTTGATTCTTCTCCTTAGGACAAGCAACACAAAGATAGAGACAATGGGAAAACAATGGCTATCTCCAAGAGGGAAATGATTAGTCTCAAAAGTATGCAAACCAAAAGTACTAGTTCTTACAAATGTTTTCTCCTGGCAATCTATATTTGGAAAGGAAAAGACGAGAAGAGGCTGTTGGTGCTCTCACTCCACTGGACTCTGAACAAATATTCAGGAGGCTGATTTAGTAACAATTCTTACCTTTGCCAGCTTTGTTGGAGGTCTGGAGACCTTGGCTATAGACTTCTGAGAAAGCAGGGAGTCTCAACCCATTCCATCTTTTATCACAAAATTATCAAGGAGGAGAAGCTTTTCCTCTACTACCTTTTACAAATTAACAGGAGAGCCAAACAAAAGGGTCATATTTGCCCCAAACCATCATGGGCTACCACACCCTGAGGGCTTCGCCGGGCAGCTGGGCCTCTTCTGAGCAATCAGTGGGGATGGATGACTCTAGCACCAATGTCTAGCCTGGCTTTCCTTAGCTCTACTTCTGTCCCATCAACCCAACATCCTGGAAAAAAAAAAACTCTGGGGAGAAGATTCTAAAAAGAATGAAATTAATATTCTCACCAGTCTCAAGGATTAAAGGTTTGAAATTAACTTTGAGAAAACAAAGGTATGTTTTTTAAATATATGAATTATGAACTGAAATTTTTACTATTAAACCAGATAAGGTTGAAACTGTTCCAATTTACAGAGCAAGCAGACATACATGTTTAAACAATTATAAAAAACATATGACAGATTTTTATCAGCAAATATATCAGTAAGCAAACTTATCTGACCCTTCCATTCTTGTATCTCCTCACTACACACACACACACACACACACACACATACACACACACGTAATTCTGTGGTGCATAGAGACTACTTAGAAACATGTATATTATAAGTGGGTTAGAGCTGCTTATAACTCTACAGTTCCCTAAAAAAACTTCTTCTTTCTTTAACATTATGAAAGGTTAGACTTTTTCTCATTATTTTCTTAGATCATCACAGACACTTCTGATCAGTTTCATAACCTTGATTATGCACAGGTGTTTCATACTTAAAGTAAAAGGAGAAACAATGTTTAGATTAATTTAAACCTCTCAGACTGGCTGGCTTCGAGAACTTTTTCAAAGTGGGTCCAAACTAGGGTTTGTCAGTTGACTTGCAAGGTCCTCGTTTGAGTAAAACGTAGTCACTGATAAAAACAGTAAAGACTTTCAAACGAGGCAAGATTCTACCAACATTAAATATGCTATGTAAACGCAAAGATGTACTTTAAAGGAGATCTCAGAACGTATAAGAAGTAGATGAGTGGCCATCAGGTTAAGAGTGTGTAACTGTGACCCCGAATACAGAGAGTATAGCCCGAGGATTCTGTGATGTTATGGCTGCTAGGAAGCTAGATTTAATGGACAGAGCCAGGATCGGTATGGTGGGTCTGGGATAGGAGCTCCAGTCTTGTGCTGGAATCTGTGTTGGTTTCTTTGCTGCCCAGCAAATGCCAAGTGGGAAGCTCCATGTGATCAGAGATTATTTATGCTACAGGTTCTTAGCTCCTGAGCAGACCTTCTTCTTAATTCAGGAACAAGAGAAGAAAGAAGTAGTAGAAAGGGTACTGCTTTACAGGGGAGTGTGAGGAGTGGAGAAATGTCTAGAGGAATTGGAATTTCAATGGACAGATAATTCTGCTTGATAGTATAGACATACATATTGAGAATAAATTTTATGTTTAATTACTTCAACAATTATGTCTATTTTTCAAAAATTTTTGATGTAGGCTAGTTAGCAATACTAATTACAATTTATTTAACCAAATTTCACATTGAGATAATAGGATGATGAAATAAAAACTCATAGCTTTATGATCTAAGAATTTCCTTCGAAAGTTATTTTTTATAGCTTTTTGTTGTGTTTTTTTTTCCAGTTTTATTGTGATTATAATTGCCATATATTACATTGGATGAGTTTTAGGTGTACAGTATCATAATTTGACATACATACATGAGGCAAAATGATTACCATAATAATTTTAGTTAGCATCTATCACCCCATGCACTTACATATTTTTTCTTGTGTTTTATAGTTTTTATTACTTTTTAACTCATACATTTGTTTGCATTTCAAAAGGACCTGATAATAATAGTTAACATTATTGAGCATTTATTTATGCCAGATATTCTTCTTAGTGCCTTTATTTCATTTATCCCACACAACAACCTTATATGGTAGGTACTTTTATTAGTGTCTGTTGTTAATGATGTGAATGAAACACAGAAGAGCTAGGTAACTTGTTCAAGACCACACAGCTAGTAAGTGGCAGACCGGTATTTGAAGCCAGGCAGACCCGTGTGTAATGGATGCTTCTGGAAGAGAGATTAATAGAATGTATTAGAGTGAGGAATTTTCATTTTTTTCTTTTTATACTCATATGTTGTTTGAATTTGTTTACAATGAGCATTTATTCTATAACTTGGAAGCAATAACAACAAAAAAAGACTTAAAAACCCTCATTCTTTAAAAATAATATTGGGGTATCTATTTCAGTAGTGTTATATCAAACTGGTTCAGTTTTTTGTTCTTTTATTTGTTTTGGTTTTTAAAATATCCAAACGAATATAGATGTATGTGAAAACTTGGAACAGTAAAATTTTGACCTTTCTGTAATAACTGAGAGCTATGTATAAGGCCATTTTAATGAAATTAGGATGTCAGGTCATGACCAACTATTATATATAATAGATTATTTTAGGTAATTCTTAGCATTGGTTGGTTTGCTGAATCTGATATATGTATTTACATATAAGATATATATTTAAATCACTTCAACAGTCCCTTTTTTATTTCTGCTTCTCAACATGTTTAAGCAAGTAATATCTTTCCATATAAGGGGCAAAAGAATTTTGGACCGTGAGGCAGGCTGACAAAGAGGAAATATATCCTGTCTGAGCAAGCAAGAAAAAGGGAAAGGAGAATAAAAATTCTTGCAACATTTAGTTCTTTAGAGAAAAAAAAAGCCATCATTTTCCCAAAAGGAGTTGATTTGTCACTTTAAACAAAAAGCCTAGAAACAAAGCTATTCCAGAAGTGCTTCCCTGAGGCTCAGTCTCTATCTGTCAAATGGGGTAATGGGTCAGTGGAATTGATTACATGAGCTATAAACTCCCTTCTGGTTCTACCATCCCCTAAATCTCTGGGTCTGGTCTATGGATACGCATGTCCAACCAGAAGGATCATTGAATACAAAAAGGTTTTGTATCATTTTTTGAGGATAAAATAAACAGCTTTTTCATGCTTATCAGTAAAAATATGGGTCAGAAAGCACAACTTCGTGATAGAGGAAATAGTCCAGTTGATCAGTACAAATTGTGGTATTCTGAATAAAATTATATATTTAGATAGACTGGGGAACTATTGGTTGTACCATTTTACTATTTCAATTCAAATAATACTTCCACATAGAAATGAGAATATCTAAATGGGAATGGGAAGAGCTAAGTAGTGTGTAAAATGCTCTAGAAGTATTTTAATGCTCCTCAAGGCCAAATTATGACCTGGAGATGTTGTTGTCCTGATTAGCAATACTAATTGAAAAATTTTCTAACAAGTCCATAACCCACATGCATTTTCCAGCTATATACTGTAGCTCTCAGGGATTGGCAAGGCTGAATCAGAATATCTCTTTGCCAAGACTTGTCTGCAAATTCTTAACCTTTTTTTGTTTGGCAAGAACAAAGAAAAATTGTTGTAAACTTAGCTGCTGTTGTAACATATGAGCAGTCTTTTCCGAAAATGCAAATTAGACAAACAAGAATCATTACATCATTTGCAGCATGCAGTTACATTTGGTTTCTGCTATTGTATGTATATATTGCTTTCATACCTTATTTGAAATATTTTATAGTGCTTACCATTTTCAAAGCACTTGCATATGTGAATATCATTTGATCTTTTCTGAGGTCCAATGTTTCTAATATACTTCATGTTTAAAATCACTTGATGCTTAAAATTATATGGTGCATACATCATACAAAAAATGTTCGATTATTGTTGTATGGAAAATTTTTATTATACCCCAAAACATAGGTTACACACATTTGGCAAAGTAAGCCATTGTCAATTTTTATTGCCACATAAATTGGATTTTAAAATACTAACAAATGAATCTGAGTATTTTTTAAATGCAAAAACCACCATTTTATTAGATGGTTGTTTTTGCCAGCATGTGGGAAATAACCGAGTATTTTGGATCATGTGGATTGCTACTGAGGATCTGATTTGACACAGTGAAAAGTTCGTTGTTAATGTATAGGTGACTAATAAACCCATAGCTTCACATAAAACTTAATTTCAGTTGTCCATGTTTTATTATTGTTTTAGAAGGTAAGAGCTATCGCTTATCGTTAGTTGTGAATAGAGATTTATCAAGAAAAGCAATCCATGGTTTTGTATGTTGAGCAACTACTACACCCCAGTGATGGACAATGGATTCTCTCGATGATTAGAAAGAGACTTCAGGGGAAGGAAAAGACTATATTGAAGATCTGTGGCAATAGGAATATATTTTAATAATTCTGTAAGTAAAAATGGGTAATTTCAGGTCAGAATAAGATCATGAAATCTGGCTGAAACCTGAATTGCTCTCCCATTTGCCTGCTTCCTCCTATTTGAGAGTAAGCCTGGTCTGCCTGTGTTGTTACCCTGAACAGCAAGGTATGGCTGGATTCTAAAGTGAGTTTATTGTTCTCCACCCATATTGCCTTCTTTTCTTTTCCTTGAATACACTAAACTCCTTGCAGTTTTCCCTGCTTGTAGTATTTTTCCCCATACTCTTTACTTATAAGGTACTACTTATCTTTTAGGTCTCCGTTTAAGTTCACTTCCTTGAAAAACTCTTCCTTTGTGATAAACACTGAGTTTATTTCTCTTATTAAACACTTTTATGGCATCCAGGATATAACTTCCCAGTTATGCACGTGGAGTGATGCTAGAAGAGGGAGCTTTTGTGTCAGGTATCACATTTGAGAGGAAGGGGGACTAAGTGTAAGAAGCTTCATCAAAAGAATACAAAGGGTATATTTATATGTTTCTCAAAGTCCTTTATTTTATTATTATTTTTTTGTGTGTGAAAATTGCATTAACAAGTTTTGTGTTCCTAGTTTTGTGTGTATATTAACATACCTAGTTCTGTGAAATATACAAGAAGGTTAAGGATATGGCCTTTGTAAAGCTGAAGATTTATTTGGGGAGAACTACAGAGAGATGTTCTATCTAGACTCATATTGGGTATGATAATGAAGTGTTAGATCATATGACATATATAAGGTTGGCCTATGGTGTCACTGGAGAGCTAAAGTAAGATTTGTTTAAACTGTAGTAATTTCCCACAATATTCATTTGGGTTAATACATTAAACTAACTAAATTGTCATAAGAAATATATTAACATATTGCCATGTAAACACAAATTGGTCTAAATGTTCTCTAGCAAAGATCAAATCCAGGACAGAGAAACAGGAGAAGAAAACAGGAAATATCTGGAAACAGGACTTGGGGCAGAGGAACGCTGTGTAGCACAGAAGGCCTGGATGTCAGAGTACAAGGAAAAGATGAAAAGGGAATAGAAGGAGGCTGTTAGTACTACATATGAATATGTATTTCCATATTTCACAGTTTTGTCCTAGGCCAGCGAAAGATTTTCAGATACTTTTTTGAGGACTTATTCTTCACATCCTTTTCATGCTCATTATTTTGATTCTTTTATCCTTACTATTCAAAGAGCATGTAGAGGCAGAATGAAATGACCATACTGTCATGTATTGCTAGGATGTTTGTTAAGTCCATCTCCAGAACCTGCCCAGGAGACTTCTCGAAATCTCAGAGACACAGAGCAGCATGTCTCTGAAAGTCCAGTGTCTAGAACAAATAGAGGAGAAAATTTTACTCTGAAATCCATAAAGGATCTAATAATTCCTTGAAATATGAAGAAATTGTGTGGTGACAGACTGACCTATGAAAAAATTAGGAGTGTGGATAGGAATGAGGGAAGCTCAGAGGTTTCCCTTTCTTGTTGCTTTAACTCTCATGTAAATGTAACTTGCACAAAATGACATTTGAAGCTGTGAGGAAGGGGACTAGAGAAGGCCTCCTGAGCCACCCAAGGAGGAAAGCATTTCATCACCATCAAAATCTGCTAAGGACCGAGTTTCCCAGTGGCTATTACCACAAAGATGCAGGGAGAAAAAAATTCACATGTAGAGGGTTTCACTGGAAAGCCAGAGTGGGGCAGGGAGGGGAAAGTGTCTCTATTTGTTAAAAGAATAGGATCTGATTTGGTGTATAAGTAAAATTTTACAGGATAAAGAGAAGAAAAAGAAAAAGAAGAAAAATCAACTCTAAAAATGTGAACTAGATTCAATGGCCACAGCAATTTTGTTCATAATTAAAAATCTGGTTTACCTCACTGAGGTCAATTTTAATTATTTTCGGGAGTATTAAGTAGTAGACTACTGAATACAATCTACATTATTAAGTAAGTCATAAATAAATTTCTTATAAGAACCATTCTAATAGTGTGATATTTTAACTAATAAATAGTATCATGAAATTATAGTACCTGTGTGTTGTTTTTTTCCTTTGATGAGAATTTTTTAGACTGAAAATTTTTTCCAGATATGAGATAGACCTACACTTAAAGACCCTTGAATGTTGCCATATAATGTGGCTATGATTTTAGAGTTAATTAAAGTTAATTTAGTTTTTAGAATTACTAAGCTCCTTGACAACTGGGGTACATCAAAATCTTGTAAAAGAAAGCAGGAGCTGTTTTTTTTAAAAACGGTGTAACTTTGTAATTAGGACTAGTTTGTGCAATCAGTACTTTTACTTTAAGCATTAAAAACTCATTACCTTTTAAAATGTTTATAATTAATGGCTGGCTTTTGCTACAAATAAAGGGTTGATATTTTATTAAGCTACATATATCATTTGTAAATGAATTTCTTTTGAGGAGGAGGAAGGCATTACCTTGTAGAGCAACTGGCTTTAGATAATATCTATGAAAGTAATCATAATAATGTATTTCATGTGAGATTTGAAACATTTTCAGACTTGGATAGAGATTTATACAAACCAGATTTCCACTAGGGGATCCTAAGATAAATTAACAATAATATCACACACATGTTGAGTTATTTTATTTACTAAGTTCTAAATTAAAATATCTGATCTGGTGATATAATGGACACATAGAGCATTCTGTCAGATAACACAGGAGACTTCTAAGATTGAATCAAAACCAAGCCAAGTTGAATAGTTCCATTAATAGAGATTTAAAATCTATGCTACATAAGACGGACTTTTTTGTGACATTATTTGATCAAAGTAATGTTGTCAGATGTTCCCCCAAATCTGTATTTCCTTCTTTGTGATACCTGGACTTCTAGTGTGTTGGAGACATGTAAGCAAAATACAAATGAGGTAGATTTTCACCTATATTTTTCACATTTACACAAGTGTTCTGTTCTTCTTATTTGATGTTTTTAGTGCACACATAGATACCACACGCACATTCACAACTCTTCGATCTTCAACACTTATAACCTAAAAATAAAAGCGATGTAATAGAATGTATAATAGAGCCTTATTTTGCCAAACAATGCTATTTGTGAATTTGTATAACTTACTTAGCTCAAGTTCTTCATCTGTAAAATGGGGATGAGAATACTTATATCATAGTGTTGTTTGGAAAATAAAATGCGATAAGGTATGTAAAGCTCTGACCACAGTGCCAGCAGTATAGTAAGGAACAACAAATGGTATTTATTCTCGTTACTCTGTTTTATATAATATTAAGTTGTATGGAAATATCATGAAAATATTATTACAGGCTATACCAGTATGACAGTAAAGGCAAATAGATATAGGATATTTTTTAGGTTTATTTGTCTATAAAACCCTATTTTTTTTTAATTAAGAAAATCTAAATTATAGTTTGATTTTGGATATATTTATAATTGATCTTAAGTAGATTTATTATATTCTGTGTTTTATTTTAGTAGTTTCCCAATATTTAATTTTGTAAATGCAGAAGTTAAAGCACTGAGATTGAAAATATTATTCACAGTCATGGAACAATAATAATATGAAATAATAATAGAGTGAAATAATAATAGATGAAATAATAATAGAGTGTTAATCAAATCAAGTTGAATATTTCTTCATTGCCCCTATGGAAAACAGTTAATACGGAAGGTACCTTAAAGCATTTATCCAAGAAAATAAATTGGGAAAATAAAAATCAAAGACAGAGAAGGTATGTTAATATTTATTTTTATGAGAGAAATAATTAAATATTAAGTTTAAATTTTTTTTAAATATTGCAAATTAATGACCTCAAACAAAATCAGCTATTAAAGAGAAAGATGATAGAGTTAAAAATTTAAATTGAGTGGAAGCATTTCAGGAGGAAAAGAGCTTTAATTATTCTTAAAGAAAAAGGAAAATAAATAGATTTGAGTATAGCTTTTTAAAGAAACTATGGAATGAAATGGCTCTTTTGACGCCCTCAGTTAAAAGTGATACTGGATGTGCCTAACTAATTTAAGTTAGGAAAAAACTCCTTTAGTTCACCTTTATCTTCTTCCTTCTTCTAGTTGATTTTCTGTGTAAATACAAGAGCTGTTTATAAATACCTAACAGACAGTTGGAAAGAGATTTTCTGAAATAATTACCAGTTGAATATAGCGTTTGCTTGAATTATTTTCAGAAGTTAATGATGTTGATACTCTACAAGATTCACTTTTTAGTGACAAAGCCAAAGGTCCATTTCCACAGCAAATATTCTCTTGCAACGTGGGCTGACTCCGTTTCAGAGAGAGAATCAGCCCCTTGTGAGTCTGTGAAATGACCCCAATGCAGCAGAAGTGTGTCCAGTTGGCCAGACCTCGGCCGGACTTGAGCCCCTAAGACGGATCGATCTTAGGGAGTCATGCTATCTTACCTGGTGTCCTCCTCTGAGAACCCTTATTTTAAAAAATGTTTCATGATCACTCATTATGGGTTAAGCACTGTGCTGTATGTCTCCACATATGCTGCTCATGTAATCATTATTTAAATTTTTCTCTTTTTAGCTCTCCACAGCTGTGTTTCCTTAAGTCTCCAGTATGGCTCCTACATTACTCACTTTCAACAAATGACTGTATCTCATTCTTCACTGAAAAGACTGAAGGTGCCTCACCATTCCTCAGTTTGTTCTCACTGTCGTGGATTTCCTCTGCATAACCACTTATCCTTGCTCATGCTTCTGTGTCATGAGGAAAAGTTAGCACTCCTTCTTTAAAGACTAAACTTTCCACCCTGCTCTTCATCCTTTTACGTCTGCTCTTTGTTGGGACCTTGATTCAACATTTATCTCTTCTGCATCTTCAATTTCTTTCTTGTTTCCTTATCTTCCATTGGACTTACAAACATCCCTAGGTTTTCTTATTACTTAAAAACAAACAAATGAACTCAGAAGCCATCTCTAACCTAATACTTCCTTGAATTGCCACCCAATTTGTCTATTTTCAGTGTTAAATTTCCCAAAAAAGTTACCCCACATAAGATTTCTCAATGTGTGGTTTGAGAACTTCTAGGTCGTGAGACTCTTTAGGAAGTCCCTTTTGCAACTAGCCATCTGTTTAGTGCCAGATTGTCTACATATTCTTCAACCAAAACAACATTTTGCAACAGATTGAATGCAGAAGCAGATATGAAATCGGGCTGTCTTCTATTAAGCCACATTAAAAGAGATTTACAAAAATGTAAACCAATGCTCTCTTACTATTTTTGTTTGTTTGGGAAAATATAGTTATTTTTCATATAAACTATGTTATTTATGTTAACATATTGTGGAGTTAGTATTATTCTTTTTAAAAGAGTTAGTAAATTAAAAAATGTCTTATTTCTTTAGTTTTCATTTCTAGTAGGCTAAATACTGGTAGAAATGGCCCACAAAATCAAAAGCTCTCTGGGGGGTCCTGAATAATTTTAAGAGTGAAAGGGAGTTTTGAGATAAAAAGGTTTAAAAAGAGTTGATCCAAATTCATGGTTCCTTTTCCTCATCATTGTCCTCTCATTCTTTTATCTCTGATCATAGAATCGGCCCCACCATATCCTACATCAGATTTCTCAAAGTTATTTCTGTATTAAAAAATTTCCCCTAGTCTTTTATTCTCCCTGATTTCTCAGCAGTTTAGCAGTGCTTTTCCTTCTACAACAGCAAACTCCTCTGATTTTCTCTCTCCTTTTCTGATTACCCCTCTTTCTCTCTCTTGGTTCCTATTCCCTGGGATTTTTTCCTCTCAGTTGTCTCCACGTGGCTTTCTTTAAAGATATCTCTTATCCAAAGATTTTTTTCGAGATCTGAAATTTTTCCCATGATGTCAAATAAAAAGCATTCCAGTTGCCAGTTTAATATCCTGTATCTCAGTGTCAATTGATTCAAAGCCAAATTTAATAGCTTTTTCTCCAAAAGTTCTTCTGATTAATTTGATGATTACTTCTATTATGGAAGCTCCATTCTCTTAGTTACCTCTTAGGTAGATTTTTACTCCTCCCACCACATCATATGCATGTGTTCCATTTGTTCCCCTATATTTCTCCTGTCTGTTCCCAGACAATGCATGTTTGAAAGCTTACCATCACAAACCTAGGCTATTTCAATAATCACTTATTAGCTGTCTTCCTCTTCCATCTCCATAGACTTTGGCCCAATTATTCCAACAGATTTGCCATTGAAGTCATTGGTTTTTGACTTCTTTTAACCAGGAAAGCTTTTACTACCACCACCACCCTCAAAATTAACCCCAGTATTTAGCTAGCTGGGCTGTACTGGTAGATTTACCACTGAAAACTTGAGTGCAGAACTGTTTGAAGCTTTTTCTAGGCTCTATTTGTCTCTCAACAGAGAAAGTGAATCACTGAGATGGGTTCTAGAGAAATGTTTTTCCTAGTTGTTCTTTCCCTTCCCCTATTCCTTTGTCACAAACCAGTCAACTTTTTTTTAGACAGGACAACTGTTAGCTTAAACCTGGGTAGTGTGTGTGTGTGTGTGTGTGTGTGTGTGTGTGTGTGTGTGCGCGAGCGCCAGCTTTCTGAGAATTGGGAAGAGCTAGGAAGTTAGAAGTCATCATCATTCAAATTAGGCTTTCACTTAATTTCCCTATTTTTAGTCTGAGACCAACATTTACACTCACTCATCTTGTCTCAAAATCTCTCTGCTTCAATTTCTTCAGAGAATAAGGCTCCTGTCCCCTGGAGGGAGGCTTAGTCATCTGCTTTTCAAGGTGCTGGAACAGATCTGTTTACCTAAATGCTTCCCAGTCATACGTTCATGCCTTCAGTCCTTGTTTTCAGCGCTCCATCCTCTTTCACTGTAGCTTTCTATGTAGCTGGTGCTTCCAATTCTTGAGCTTTTCTATCAACTTTCTTCTTGTCAGTCTCTTTTTTTATAGGAACATCAGCTTTTATGACTTTACTAAGTTAGTAACTACAAATCCATCAGCTTCCCAGCTCACAAAATTTGAATATATCTTATCTACTGTTTTTTTTCTTTTCTAGCTTTCCTTTCCTTATCTTGTGGGTTAATACCCAGTTATTCCTTTCTTCTCTCTCAATTTAGTGGTATTTCAAAAAGTGTATTAGTTATCTATTACTATGTAACACATTACCACAAACTTAGCTGATTAAAACAGCACACATTAATTATCCCAGAATTACTGTGGGTCAGGAGTCTGGGCATGTCTCACTGGGTACTTTACTTCGGGGTTTCTCACAAGGCCACAATCAAGGTGCTTGCCAGCGGTCTGATATAAAGATTCAGAGGAAGAAACATCTACCTTAATGCCAGTGTAATAATTGGAAGTTTCAGTTCCTTATGAGCCGTCGAACTGAGAACATCACTTTCTTAGTGACTATTGGCCAGAAGTCACCCTTAGTCCTTTGCCACATGGCTCTCTCCATATGGCATCATGTTTTATCAAAATCAGGAATGGAGAGAGTCAGCTAGCAAGATGGAAGTCAGTATTTTATGTAACCTAATCACAGAAGTGACATCTATCACTTTTGTCAGATTCTATCTGTAGAAGCACATACTCAAGGTAAAGGCATTATATAAGGGTGTAAATACCAGGAGGTGGATTGGGAGCTATCTTAGAGTCAGCCTGACATAGGATGCATAGATGATAAACACATGTGTGCAACTGGAAGTTTCCCATGTCTAACTGAAAGTTCCCATTCTCTCTCACTTTCATCAAGCTTACACTCCCATACGCCAATAAAGCTGCTCTTGTCAAGGAAAACAGTGACTTCCATCTTGCAAAATCTAATGAACTATATTCTAAGACTTTATTATCCTCAAATAACTAGCATCAATTCAACTACTTACTTCTTAAAACATTTTATTTCCTTGGGTTTTGGGATACCTCACCGCTCTGTTTTTTCCTCTCCATTCCTTGCCATTTTGTCTCAGTTCCTTTGCTTGTTCTATCTTTTCTTCCGGACCTCTAAATGTTGGAGGGCTGCAAGGCTCCATCTTTAGTGATCTACTCTTTTGTAATTATATACCCTACCTAAGAAGAGTAATCTCATAACTTTATATTTCATATATCTGAGATATAAATTATAAATATATATTCAGATATGAATATCATATATATATATATGATATAGATCTCTAGCTCCAAACTTTCCCTTGAGCTCCAGATAGTACCCAATTGGCGTCTGTACTTGGACTCACAGACATCTCGAATTTAACAACTTAATGCGAAATTCTTGATTACTTATCTCCCACCACCCAAAAAGACCCCACTCTGCCCAAATTGGTCCCCATTTTAATAAATGTCATTACTTTTTACCCAGTTGTTCAGGTGAAAATCTACTAGTCTTTGTTTTTCTTCTTTTCTTTATGCTCCACATACAATTCTCACTGAGCATGTATTGCCAACTCCACCTTCAGAATATCTCCATAGTTCAATCACTTTTCCAGAGTTCTGCTATCATTTAGTCTTGGCCACAGTTGTCTCTCAAATAGATAATTATAATTCACTTGTAACTAGTCTTCCTGTTTTCACTCTTTCTCTCTACAATCTATTCTTCATATAGTACTCAGAGTGGTCTTTAAAAATATAAATCAGATCATGTCACTGTCCTTCACAAAATCCTCGATGACTTCACACACACTTAGAATTCAATTCAAACCATGGCCTTCAAAGTCCATAAGAGCTGGCCCTGCTTTTCTCTCTTCTCTGTCCTTACCTTCCACTATTATCCCCTCTCACACCACTCCAGCCTCACTGGCACGTTTGCTGTTACTCTGTTGCATCAAGCTTATTCCTGCCTCAGGGCCTTTATATCTGCTATGCTTTCTTCTTGGGATGCTTAGACTTCTCACCTCAAGACGACTCTCATTTATGTCATTGAAGTCTCTCCTTAAATATTACCTCTTTAGGGAGGCCTTCCCTGACCACTCTGTGTACAATAGCCAATTCTCCTTTATCTTCTATTTTCTTTCACTGTTCAATTTTTCGCTTATGACCACTTGACAATATTGCTTGGGGTTATACTTTTAGTTTGTTTTCATTGCCTGAGTGTACGCTTTATAAGTGTAATTCTTTGTTTTATTTACTACTGGGTCCAGAACAAAACATGGTACACAGCAGGCAAGCAGTTAAGTGTTGAATATGTGAACAAATTATTAGATAGGATTGACTTGTGAGATCAGCTTTCTCAAGAAAACTTGAAGGCAGTAATCTAATTTATTGTATAGGATAACTATACAACTATATATGTGTATGTATACATAGAAATTGATTTAAAAATATTGTGTAATATAACTATACAACTATATATGTGTATGTATACATAGAAATTGATTTTAAAATATAATGCATATTTTTATATGTAATATAGAAGTTGATTTTTTAATATAAATTAGTAATAGCAATTCTATTCATAAGTTGTCATGTAGTTCTTTTTATCTTTGTTCTTTTTCAGAGTGATTCTCCCTCTCCCAACCATTGAAGAGATGATAGAGTAGCTGTAATATATTACGGCTTTAATTCTCCACATGACTGGTCCCTGTATAACTTCATCTAGAATTATGTGGCTTACTCTAATCCTGTCCTCCATTTACAATTTGAATAAGAACATGGGAAGCAAACTAGTCCACTAAATAATTGACTGATGCTCAAGTGTGACAACTATAGCTTTATAGAATAATTTAGAGCGTACATTTCCAAACACTATTTTCAATAATAAATTAAGATGTTTAATTTCTAGACCGAAAATGACTTTGATAATCATATAGTTAGATTTAAACATGTCTCCCAGGTCTCTAAATTAGAATTGACTTATATTTCCATCCTTTCTCTTTCCCTTTATTTCCATCATTCCGCATATGAAGTTTTTTGGTAACCAGATCCACAAATAATACTTGTATAAAGTTGTTTTAGTAAAAGTTAAGCATTTTATTTTAGTGAGTAGTTATTTTCACATCCCCCAAATAAACTACCTGTTAATAGCAACTGAGTTTTGGGGGCTTATAAATTATATTTGGGAGATGCTATCTGTGATTTAGTGGATATTAGAAAACCAGGAAAGTACTGACCATGATATTCTAGTGAACATTCTAAAATGCAAATTTAGGAAGAAGGAGAGAAAGAGAGAAAGAAAGAAATTGAGAACACCTTATAATATGCTGAGTTTTCCAAATTAAGGGAGATATAACCACAGTCAGTTATAAATACTTCCAAGAAAACCACTGTGTTCTGCCCATTTATGTTTTTCTGTCTTTTTTCCCCTAAAATTAAACATTAATTACTTTTAGAGGAGAGATCGCTCAGATAATATAGTCGAGAAAAGCAAAGTTCCTTGCTATTTTATTGTCAAAGATTTTCAGTCAAAGTTATTCAAAAAGAATCTAGAAAAAGAGAAACTATGCAAGTTGAATAAAAAATCCATTTTTGGATATTATTGTGACAGTATAAAATGTTACCGTGTGTTCAAATAGCTAAAAACTTTTGAAACTTGAATGGTTTTAGTATTACTTAGGGTGTTATATAGATACAGTTTTAGGTAACTTTTTAAGATATAGAATTTTGAAATTCTCAACTTGAATATATACACCTATGAAGTGATAAAGTGAAAAATAATCCCTATCTCATAGAGTTATTGTGAAGGTTAAATGACAGAATGACATATGAAACACTTAGCACAATGTCTGGCAAACAAGTCAATGCTAAATAAGTGACAGCCAAAAATGAGGAAAATTTTCCAAACAAAAATATAACTAGAATGACTATAATTTATGAGCAAATATAAGTACTTTTGAGAGAGAACAGAGGTACTGGTAATTACACCTGGACCACAGGTATATACCAGAATGGTCCTGGGCAAAGTTAAATGTGTGTTTCTTTATCAATACTCAATTATCATAGCAAGCAACCAACGTTCTCTTTTTCAGAGAGCACATGTACACAATGTGAGCAGAGCCTTGACTCAATACTGTACTAGTAACACCCAAATTTTCAAGAAGTAATACTTATTAGGATTATGGTATATTCAGAGCTTGTGTTTACCAAAGTAAAGATAACCGAAGATTCTTCACATATATCTAAAGCTAACTTGGTTTATATCCACTTTTCTTATAAATTAGAAAATTTCCCAAGTTTTTACTCTCTGCTTAATTGAAGCTAATACATATTCCAATTTTTTTTATAAAGAATTTCTCTTATAGAAACATTTGCTTTAAGATGCATCATTTGTAAATTATAGATGACATTGTAGATAATGCTATTTTTATTTTAATTTATTTTCAGTCAACTTATTTCTTTAGAGAACTCTGATATTTATAACTCA
>NW_011888789.1:7855166-7860550 GCF_000151845.1 Pteropus vampyrus
AAATACTTCCAAGAAAACCACTGTGTTCTGCCCATTTATGTTTTTCTGTCTTTTTTCCCCTAAAATTAAACATTAATTACTTTTAGAGGAGAGATCGCTCAGATAATATAGTCGAGAAAAGCAAAGTTCCTTGCTATTTTATTGTCAAAGATTTTCAGTCAAAGTTATTCAAAAAGAATCTAGAAAAAGAGAAACTATGCAAGTTGAATAAAAAATCCATTTTTGGATATTATTGTGACAGTATAAAATGTTACCGTGTGTTCAAATAGCTAAAAACTTTTGAAACTTGAATGGTTTTAGTATTACTTAGGGTGTTATATAGATACAGTTTTAGGTAACTTTTTAAGATATAGAATTTTGAAATTCTCAACTTGAATATATACACCTATGAAGTGATAAAGTGAAAAATAATCCCTATCTCATAGAGTTATTGTGAAGGTTAAATGACAGAATGACATATGAAACACTTAGCACAATGTCTGGCAAACAAGTCAATGCTAAATAAGTGACAGCCAAAAATGAGGAAAATTTTCCAAACAAAAATATAACTAGAATGACTATAATTTATGAGCAAATATAAGTACTTTTGAGAGAGAACAGAGGTACTGGTAATTACACCTGGACCACAGGTATATACCAGAATAGTCCTGGGCAAACTTAAATGTGTGTTTCTTTATCAATACTCAATTATCATAGCAAGCAACAAACGTTCTCTTTTTGGGAGAGCACATGTACACAATGTGAGCAGAGCCTTGACTCAATACTGTACTAGTAACACTCAAATTTTCAAGAAGTAATACTTATTAGGATTATGGTATATTCAGAGCTTGTGTTTACCAAAGTAAAGATAACCGAAGATTCTTCACATATATCTAAAGCTAACTTGGTTTATATCCACTTTTCTTATAAATTAGAAAATTTCCCAAGTTTTTACTCTCTGCTTAATTGAAGCTAATACATATTCCAATTTTTTTTATAAAGAATTTCTCTTATAGAAACATTTGCTTTAAGATGCATCATTTGTAAATTATAGATGACATTGTAGATAATGCTATTTTTATTTTAATTTATTTTCAGTCAACTTATTTCTTTAGAGAACTCTGATATTTATAACTCAGTGCAGGCTCACTTGGTCATGCATTAATAGAAATTTTATGGAGGATATTTTTTTAAAGACTTGTATGTGGAAGGTCTCCCAACAAAAATCCATTTCATGGCTAGATATGATGTATTTATGATTATGCTAACTTTTTAATTTTTTAATTGTCTTAAGAAAGAAATAATTTTTACATAAATTTAAGTTTGTTCCCAAAAGGCAAAAATCGTAGATAATTTTCATAATCTAGAAAAAACATTTTTATAAGTTTTAATTTTTTTCCCACTTTCATTAGTATGTTTTCACATTTTATATACACAACTTATAACTTAGTTTACTATATGTTGGCATGACTTGATGATAATTTTCTAAAACTTAAAAAAAGTCTGCTTTCATTTACACATTTAATGTTTTTTCTTGATCTTTCAGTTTCAGTTCACAACACTGAGAGAAATAGCAAATGTTTTCTTGTGTATATATAAATGCATATATACAAACATTAGAAGAAATACGCAATTACCGATGAAAATAACATTTGAAGACGTCATTACCAACAACAGCAACAACAAAAACATTACTGCTCTGAAGAGCTTGACCTTGAAAATATAATCTTAAACTCCTATTTGGAAACAGCATGTAAACAGCACGTAATATGTAAAACTCTAGAAATTTAAGGTTAAAAGCGACTTAGATTAAGTGTGTAGTTATAAAACTTCTCTATATCTTAATTTTAGGCTAGGTCTGCATTGAGCAACTAGATAAATGTCACTGGATTAATTGATTTTAGTCAGTTTAACTTGAATAATTAAGTAAACTGTGTTATTTTCCTCCTTTGAAATAATCATAGAACAGACTGAGAATTATGTAAAAACTAAGATACTCTCTTTTGAATTAATATTGTTTTATTATTATTAAAATGCTTATTTAATTCTATCCTAAAATAAATCTTAAAAATCATATATTTAGCGATTTTAAAGAGAAAAATATTAGAATGCATCAAAATTGAACACTGTTAATTAGCTAAATGCCTTAGAAAATGGACTCATTTATTGTCCATCAAATATCTAATTTATTATTCATCAACATACCTAACAGATAAAAAATACTCTTTTCAGTACCATGAGAGATATATGATTCCAATAACACAGAATCTGCCTTCAAAGAATTTATAACCTATTTATGTGTAAATTGATATGCATTCATCATCAAGAAGACAGAGCTTTGATCAGTGACATATAAGCAATCTAATCAAACATGATCCTTATCTAGGATTTGCAATATAAGGAAGAAAGATTAGGCCAAAAAGTAATATTAAAAAAATATTAATAATTTTTTTACTCTGGACCATTTTAATAAGAAATGTATGCAAACAGATCTGTATTTTTGGCAGTACTAATCACAGTGTCAATGAGCAAACAGATATCATACTTTTAACCGCAGAAAGAGGGCATTCTCTCTACCAGTCATGGGCCCCTTACCCAGAAGCGATTGGAGAAGCTTTACAAAACTGTGTGCTCTAAGCATGATAAGTAAGGGAGCTCTCTGAAGTGAGAATGGGAGGATGATCTAATTATTCATGGCTGATAATGCAAAAACCATGACTTAAAAAGTAACAAAAATCAACTATTTAGTCAAATGTCAATATAGCAAACCCTAACTGTTAAATGTTTCTGCAATTTTCCTATATATTTATAGTCTCAAAATATATTTATAGCCTCCTTCAAACAGAAGTAAATTTGGGTGGCATTTTTTTTTTAAAAAAAGAAAATTACTAATGCAAATTTAGTTACAAGACTTGGAAGGTACTCCTCTAAGTGTGGAGCTCTGAAATTTATTGGTTTCACTATAATTACAACTAAGTTCATAGATGATTTCAAAACATGGCAAGTGTAATTGAAGACAGAGAAGTCTAATTAAGTGATAGTTCTGTCATCATAGAACGACCATGTTAAAACATTTAGGGATAGTTTATGAGTGGCTTTTATCGATGACCTGAGGCTCTGTCTATAGAAACATTGATATCTGTACAATTTCATCAATGTATAGACCAAACTGGATAGTTCAGACCTCAGTTCCAACATTTCTTTTAGAATTGGGACTCAATTTGTCAAAATCAGGCTGACTAATTCTTGTATTATCCATTTTCCTTTGCCTATATAAGTAGTCTGTGGGTTGAGATAAAATGTGTTATAGTGAGCATTCTGAGATTGTTCCAGGATTTGAAAATTTTAGATTACTTTGGTTTTTTTTTTTTTTTTTTGGGAACTAGTTAATTTATACCACACTTTCTTTGAAAAAACACATTTGAGCCAAAGTGGCTTTAGCGGGGTATTTTATACTTTAATGAGTTTTGGAAAAGGAGATAAATTTATCTGGTCATGGTAACATAGTAAATTTTGTTGAGAAGAACCTTTTCCTAAATGGCATAACTATAATTTCATTCCAGCTGATTTTGTGGACTTGAAACATTTTACTCTGCTTTTCTGTTTCCTAAAGAAGTTTCCATTTGTGTTATTTATATAGATCCACAGATACTTAGATACTGGAACAAAAACAGCGTAAACACATTTTTATCCATGCCCCAAATTTTGCTGCTTTAGGACCTTTCTTAGGAACATGTATACATTTTCCTAATGACTCTTTAGACTATGATAACTTTTGGAGTTAAATTGTTATTATTTATGAAAAAGTTTTTATGTCCACCATGAATGCACATCAAAGTTTATAATAGCATTCATCTCCATGGCAGGTGCTTTATCTTAACTGATTATTTTGGCAGAAAACATATGCCAAAAATATCCCTTGAGAAATAAAAATAAACTTCCACTTTCCAAAAAATAGAAAAAAAGCCAAAATTCTTCAGGTTCTCCATGGACCTGTGGACAAGGCCCATAAACCTCCCCGGAGTCTATTTGATGTTGTGAGTCTGGCTGAAGCTCAGAGAAAGGGTAGGAGATAGGATGGTCTACAAATAGAAGAGCTAGGATTACTGACTGAGTTGGGTTTGATCTTCTGCTATCAGTGAAATTTTCCATGTTACCTCCCTATGTGCCTTATTTTATCCTTTCAAAAATATATAACCTGATGATGTAAAATATAAAGTAAAAGGACTTTTACAGCTTGCAAAGTGCCTTGGAGGTATCTTGGCCATTTTTAGCTTTTCATTTTACAGATGAGGAAAGTAAAGGATGGGAAAGTTAAGTGACTCCCTAGAGCTAGGAAATCCATAGAGCTTGGAAATGGCAGAGCTGGGAGAGTCAATGCATATTTGAAAATTTCTTCCTATCTTTTATTGCCCCCCTCCTCAATACTTTGTTGTCTGAAGCACTGTGTAAATTAAAATGTTTTTATAAATGCATTAGCTTATAATTGTGTAATAAATTATCTCAATCCAAAAACAACACTCATTAGTTCCCAGCTCTGTCAGAAGTCTGGGATAGTGTAACTGGGTTCTCTGCTTACAGTCTGAACTGGCACAATATGAGGAAGCTAAAACCAAAGAGTTGACTGGGCTATGTTCTAATCTGGAGCTCAGGTCCTCATCCAGGTTCACTCAGGTTGTTAATAGAATTCAGTTCCTTGTAGTTGTAGGACTGAGACCCCTGTTCTCTTGCAGGTTGTCAGCCAAGGGTTTCACTAAGCTCCTAGAGGACCTTCTCATTACATGGCAGCTACTTCTTCAAAGCCTGCAGGATGATTTCTCACTTCAGGAAAAACCCAGCCCTCTTTTTAAGGACTCCCCTGATTAGGTCAGACCCACCCAGCATAAACTTTCTTTGGATTAGCTCAAAGTCAACTGATTAATAATCTAATCACAGAAGTAAGATATCATGCTCTCTATAAGTCCCAACCATACTCAAGGGGAAGGGATCATATAGGTCCTATATACCAGGGACAGGAATCTTATGTTTAGAATTAGAATTCTGTTTACCAGACTGGTGATAGTCCACTGAGATATCTAAGTATTAGGGATTTTTTTTTCCTCCTTTTCTTTTCTGCTTCCTCACATTGGGCCAGTTCGGAGTCATCTCCACTTCAGAAAACTCAGAAAGGGATGACGTGCGGGGGTGAATTTGGAGAAGTATGGTAAAAACTTCAATTTCATGGAAAAATGTGATTTTTACTGGTTTTATGTATTCTTTGTAGCCTTATGTGCCAATGGTCTGGGATGATTCAGAATTACCTATTCAGTAATTACTGAATGTTTTAAAACATTACCTATTCTTTTGGCATAAAGGTCCCTTTGGTAAAGTTAACTTGAATTTAGAGATGTTTGGGGAAACTTGGG
>NW_011888789.1:7860600-7871445 GCF_000151845.1 Pteropus vampyrus
ACTGAGTTGGGTTTGATCTTCTGCTATCAGTGAAATTTTCCATGTTACCTCCCTATGTGCCTTATTTTATCCTTTCAAAAATATATAACCTGATGATGTAAAATATAAAGTAAAAGGACTTTTACAGCTTGCAAAGTGCCTTGGAGGTATCTTGGCCATTTTTAGCTTTTCATTTTACAGATGAGGAAAGTAAAGGATGGGAAAGTTAAGTGACTCCCTAGAGCTAGGAAATCCATAGAGCTTGGAAATGGCAGAGCTGGGAGAGTCAATGCATATTTGAAAATTTCTTCCTATCTTTTATTGCCCCCCTCCTCAATACTTTGTTGTCTGAAGCACTGTGTAAATTAAAATGTTTTTATAAATGCATTAGCTTATAATTGTGTAATAAATTATCTCAATCCAAAAACAACACTCATTAGTTCCCAGCTCTGTCAGAAGTCTGGGATAGTGTAACTGGGTTCTCTGCTTACAGTCTGAACTGGCACAATATGAGGAAGCTAAAACCAAAGAGTTGACTGGGCTATGTTCTAATCTGGAGCTCAGGTCCTCATCCAGGTTCACTCAGGTTGTTAATAGAATTCAGTTCCTTGTAGTTGTAGGACTGAGACCCCTGTTCTCTTGCAGGTTGTCAGCCAAGGGTTTCACTAAGCTCCTAGAGGACCTTCTCATTACATGGCAGCTACTTCTTCAAAGCCTGCAGGATGATTTCTCACTTCAGGAAAAACCCAGCCCTCTTTTTAAGGACTCCCCTGATTAGGTCAGACCCACCCAGCATAAACTTTCTTTGGATTAGCTCAAAGTCAACTGATTAATAATCTAATCACAGAAGTAAGATATCATGCTCTCTATAAGTCCCAACCATACTCAAGGGGAAGGGATCATATAGGTCCTATATACCAGGGACAGGAATCTTATGTTTAGAATTAGAATTCTGTTTACCAGACTGGTGATAGTCCACTGAGATATCTAAGTATTAGGGGTTTTTTTTTCCTCCTTTTCTTTTCTGCTTCCTCACATTGGGCCAGTTCGGAGTCATCTCCACTTCATAAAACTCAGAAAGGGATGACGTGCGGGGGTGAATTTGGAGAAGTATGGTAAAAACTTCAATTTCATGGAAAAATGTGATTTTTACTGGTTTTATGTATTCTTTGTAGCCTTATGTGCCAATGGTCTGGGATGATTCAGAATTACCTATTCAGTAATTACTGAATGTTTTAAAACATTACCTATTCTTTTGGCATAAAGGTCCCTTTGGTAAAGTTAACTTGAATTTAGAGATGTTTGGGGAAACTTGGGCTAGATTGATTAGAAGCAGCAGCAGCTAGAAGTCAGGGTACAGTAGCAACCAAAAGAAGCACCATTTTCCTAGTGCCTACTATAAGCTGGACACTTGACTCACATGAGCTTATTTAATACTCACAACAGTGACCTGTTACAATAGGTATTATAAATCCTCACTTCATAGATGAGAAGACAACTGTGAAGTGGCGGAGTCAGAATTCAAAGCTCTGTCTGAACCATTGGTGCTTCTTTGAGGACAGGTTCCCTTTATCAGACTTCCATCTAGGCCTACGGCATAGACTGTGACCTTCAGAGGCTCTTAGGACATATAGAGAGAGATTGGGGCATGGCAGATGGAGCTGCTGAGTGATAAGCACCCTCTGAGGGGGAGGCTATTTTAAGTAATCAAAAAAATATCAATTATATCAAGGGGCTCTATTTCTCTCTTGCAGAGTTATAGTTAAATTTTCAGAAATCAAAATGAAATCTATACAAAATAAAGTCATTTTTCTTTATAGGAAAGTTTACAATAAGGGATTAGTTGAAGTTTATAATACCTCATTATGATGGTTAATAACAAGTATTGATATTACCATACCAGTTTTTTTCATGTAGAGAAATAAGGCATAGAGTAGATAAACAAGAGGCTGAAGCAGATTTCAGTGTATAAAAATGTGACTGAAACCAGCGAGCCTTGTTCTTGAATTCTGCTAACTGTAACTTTGGTTGAACAAATCAATTAAGATGTAGCTCAAACAGCTGCAGAGCTTGGAAAAGTTGCAGTTACTTTGCGAAAGTCCAGTTTGTGTTGGAGTAAAATTTTAATTTGGAAAAATTTCAAAACCTTTCAACTGCTGCTCAATCACTCTGAAGTTGAATTAAAAGTAAATTGTAAATTATTTGAATTAATTTAGTTTATTCATTTTAATATATATATATATGTTGAGTATGTACTTTAAGGAGATATAGGATGATTCCTGAGGTGTTGTTCCTGCATAGCGAAGAGGCAGACTTGAAAATAAATAATTATAATAATATACGTGCTAAATTGAAGATATATCTAAGGAAGATATATATGCAGCAGTAATTGGTTCTGTTTGGGAGCATCAGGGAAAAAATAGACAAAAGAGGTGAATTTTGAGTTGGGTCTGGATGGAAGAGTAGAAGTCTACCAGAAAAGGGGAAAGAAATTGTAGGTAGGGGGGTCAACAGAGTTAAAAGCATAGAACTAAGAAAAAAATATAGTTCAGTGCGACCAGAGTACACTGAATGGAGGGGAGAAGATAGAAAAGAGGTCGAGACTATTTCTGCAGCACTTAGATTGAGAAGGATTTGGCTATCCTCTGAAGAGAAGTTTCAACTTAATAGCAACAGGAATCCAAAAGAGGTATGATGTAAAGAATCACAAGGTAATACCTCTATTTTAGAAGATTAACTCTGGTAGCAGGAAGGAGAATTCCTACATATGAGAACTGAAAATGAAGCAGTGATACTAGAACTTACAAAAGGTCAAAGAATGACAGAAGACCCAGACTGGGGAGAAACAAAGGAGATGGGTGATGAGTATAAAAGCTGCTTCAGAGGTGAATGCACTGCAATTGGGGGCATCAAATGGCTGAAATCAGGGGAGGAAAGGAAGATATGAGGAGAAAAATAAAGGATGATACCTCTGATCTTGAGCTATGTCTTTTTTTTTTTTTTTTTTTTTTTTTTTTTAGGAGAAGGATGAGGATTAATTAACTGTGTTTAGATATGTTCAGTTTGAGTTGAAAATAGAGACTTGTAGTTCAGAAAAATATACACATACATTTGTGAATTATCAACATTTGAAGTAGTGGCAGTAAATGACATTTTTATAGGATTATCATGTAGTTAAAGAAGAAAATAGTTTTAAATATTGGGCCATCAGCCAGCATTTAAGAGACAGGTAGAAAAAAAGAAAAAGAAAAAGAAAATTCTAAGAAAAAAAGACGTTACTATGCGTCCCAACAATAAGTTTCAAGATGATATGTGTATCGGTGTACCCTAGGCATAGAGACTAAAACGAGCACACTTCACGTGACAATTAGGAAGGCATTGGTGAATTTTGAGCAGTTTCATTAGATTGGAGGTTAGTTGGGGAAGGAGACTGATTTCTTGAGCTAATAAATGAAAAAGAACTGAGAGTATTTGTAAAAAGGAAAGAAGGGTCAAAAGAATGGTTTCTGTCATGATGTCTTTATTAGAATGAGGAAAGATGATGTTCATGGGGAAAAGTGGGTAATTGGGGTGATCTGGCATTAGAGATTGACAGGGCAGGTACAGCAATAGACAAGGGAAGGCAGGAATCGATACTACTTTAATGAAAGTTTATATAGGAAGAAAAAAAGGAAATTTTAAAAGAAAAAAAACAGTTGAAAAAATATATATTAAGCTCTTTACATTTTCCTTTTGAGATAGACCTATAGCTTTTATTACTCATAGTAAACACACCTGATATAAATCCTAGCACATTGCTGGCACTCAGGGGTCTATTTATTACCATGAAAATAAAAGTGATAGTGGTTTCAGCCTAATTCTGTCAGACTATCTTTTGGAAGCAACAACAACAACAACAACAACAACAACAACAGAAAAAAAGATCCTGCAATTCCAAAGCAAGATAAATGACAGCCAAGTACAAGTCACTTTCTCTTCCTATCTATAGAACCAGGTTTGGGTTACTCTCAAAGACATGAGTCTCAACTAGACTAATACAGTTTTTGTTTTTTTTTTTTTGTTTGTTTGCTTGTCTCTGAATATATCTGCTTTATAGGATCTCAGAGATTTCAGTCTATTCTAGGATCAAACAAAAATCACTACTCACAAGTGCTAATCCAAACATATTCTTAAACATTCAGTTAAATAGCTAGGGTCTGGGATCATCCCCAGAATTTTTCTAGGCCCCAAACAATCCTACATGCTGGATAAGACCCTAGACAAGACCAGAACTCCTTACACCATTTGAATTAGGTGGTTTCCATCCTGCACCTATGGGAAGGAGTTGGAACAAACCCAATCTTTATGATTAAGCAGAAAAGACAATATTTTCCATAAGAATGTAATCTTCTGCATGGTTGGTCATCAGTTATTTTTTAGATAGTCATTCGATTTCTGTCAAGTTAGCTAATTGTTCTGCTAAATCATCTTTAAAAGATGACTTGCCTTCTTGAGTTGTTAATACTTGTGAAATTCTTTTCCCAAATGAATGAGAATTGAAAGATATACATATATATTTTAACACACACACATACACAAAAATTCCCAAACATATAGTGTGTTGAAGGTTGGTCTGCTGCAAATTAACTTGAATTCTAGGCCTGGATCCAGGGATTGAGATGGCTATAACATTCACTGAGAACTTAACTCTTGGCTCTTAACTGAAAACTAAAAATCTCTATTCCAGTCAGAAATACATGAAGTATTGGGCTCTAACATGAGGAAGAACTGAAAAAAGGGGGAGAGAGGTATTCGTGAAGATTTAATAAGGAAGTTAGAAGGAATTATGTGGGCAGGAAGGAAAAATAATAATTGTGTTATTACATGCCTGGGCCAGATACAGAATATCATGGGTCAGTGTTTAATTCTGTACAACCCAGTTATCATGATGACATTATAAAGTAATTTTCTATAATCTGTTTTGGAAATGCTTTCTACCAGGTGTCTCTTATGGGACATACCAAAGAAGAGTTGATGTGTTAAATTACTTTTACTGTTTAAATATTTGAAGTACTAATTCATCACTCATGACATTAAATTTATATTTTAACATCGTTATAAATTTAACAGAGGTGAAACTTTTCACAATAATGAATAAAGTGCCTCTCGAAAGGAAAGATGTTAACCTAGGGGAAGATCTTGTGGAATGACTCTTAAAAGACACGGAACCATCTGAATCTCTCTCTCGGCTGTATATTAGGTGTTCACAGAAGCTGAATCCCAAGAATTGTATGGAGCAATCCCTTTGCATTTGCTGCATGGATATGGATGATGGGAAGGGAGCAAAATATTACAGAAATTAAAGCTGAATTCAGTGCTAGTTTTAAGATAGTTACTGAATGCAACTTGCTAAGATGACTACATGTGAACTTAATTACTAGTCTGTAAACAGAAAAATAATCTAAAGGGGAGAGGAAACTTATATGATGCCCAGGCTAGAAAAGGGTTTTTAACTCTCCATTAACAATGGTGTGTTTGCAGGTTTTCATCCATTATAATTTTGTTAGAACATCTTTGCTAAAAAATAGCTGTTTTATGGGTCTCTCTGACATGTCACAAAAACCCAAAAGAAAAAATGGAGCCAGTAAATTTAATCGGCAGCTGAAACTTGCAGAGGCTATTTAGGAAAAAAAAAAGTAATTATCCTTCTTGAAATTTTACTATTTCACAAAAGTTATCACCTCACCTCTTAAAGTTTTGAAAGATTATACAGATTAGCCAAGAATTTTATTTTATATGTTTGTTCTTAGAAAAGCTTATTTCAACCAAAGTTGTCCTAAGGTGTCACCCCGGTATCATAATCAATATCATTTTTCATTTTGACCAAATAAATATAAGCATACATACATATATGTATGTATAGTCTCATGTACATTTGAAAGTAATTCTATTTATCCTCATTCACCGATTAACAAAATATATGTTATTGGCTATTATGAGATAGGCACAGTGTTAGAGATATCACATAGAACATGAAATAATCAGCTTTTGCTTTCAAAGAGATTAACGCCCTGTGGAAACAGATCATTGTTAATAAAAAAAAATCACAAAACAATTATATAATAGCAAATTAAAAGAAATATTATGAAGAAAATGCAAAAGTATAATAGGGGATTAAAACAGTTTTTAAAGGTAATGGAAAGCATTTCTATATACCTGATAGCCAGTTGGATCTTGAGCAATCAGTGGAATTAGGCCAAGTATAGTAGCTGTGAAAAAATTCAAGCAGAGGAAACAGCAAGTGCAAAGGCACCGAGGCTGGAATGGCCTTAGAGGCACGTTGCAAAGAAGCCTCTGAGAATGAAGCACAGAATGAGGGATGAAGCATAGTGAGACATGGCCGAAGTTAGGCACAGTTTAGCCCTTCAAGAGCATTAGATATGGTTCTTGGAAACAAAGAGCAACTGGGTTAGATTTGCACTCCAAAAAAAGAGTCCTCTGATTGCTGTATGTGGCAAAATAATTGGAGGGAGCAAGAGTCCAGGTAGAAAACTTTACTGTGGTCAAATCAAAGAAAGGATAAAGGCTTGGATTTGGGCGGTGCTTAGTGAAGATTGATAAAAGGAGACAGAAATCAAATGATAGGACCTGGGGATGGGCTGGATGCAGATAAGATAGGTGTCAAAGATTATTGCCAGAGTAATTGACAGATAGAAAATGGTAATATTAGAATCTAGCTTTCAATATTCATCCTATTCTATTTAAATTTATTCTATGCAAAACTATTTAGTGCTTACTAGATGCGAAGTGTGGTGCTGGGTATTCTAATGGTGAGCAGTATGAAAGAGGTGGGTAACAGAATATATAATCTCTGCCTCTCTGCCTTTATAGGCGTACATTCAAATGCAGACAATGTGTCTCATTTCCAATAGAGGGAAAAGAAATAATAACTACACACCCACACACATATATGTACACACATAAACACACATGCAAGCCTGTGTATGTGCATTACATATTTATATTTAAATTTGAGGTATTTTTGCATACACATCTCTATTATGTACATGTTGCAAGGAGATTGAAGAAGATAAATAATTATTGTGAAGGCGAGGAAGAAATGGAAAAGTTGCACAAGACTGTTTTCTTCTTAAAATAAAAGGTTTCAAAAACTATTAGGTCATATCTTCACCGTGTTACAGAAGAGATTTATGATATTGGCTCTATTTCTCAAATAGAGTCCATAAAAAGAAATTGGGCACTAGCATTCAGCTATATAATCCATTTTTAATGTATGACGTATGCCTATAATCATGAGAGTAATCTTATTAATAATGATAAATAACAATCATTGTTGTGTAGTAATTTTTAAAAATCACACGAGCAGAAAAACAGATTTCATTTTAGTGTTGTTTGAATGTTACCTTTTTAATATTTATTTTTGGATTCTAAAGTCACAATTTTGTTCTCAAACTGACGCATTTCACAGCAGAAAGAATATGGTTAATTAGTAACTCTGTTAAATATTTGCCAAATGTAATGGAGGACACCATTTCTAGTTTTGTCAGGGCATCTTGTTTGTCAGAAGCCCCTTGTTGAAGAAACGCAACTTGCACATTAGTTCTAACAGTCTAAACATACAGGACAGTTGTTAATCTGTGAATTCTTAAGGCTCCTTTCATCTCATTTTCTTCACATGATAGTCTTTGCTTGTTTCAGTTTTGTGTGTATTTCTTTTGATTGCTTGTTAATGTCTCCCATTTATAGTGATAGTATTATCTAATCTCTAAGATAGTATAGAATTGTCCTCTCCCATTACTATAATTGTGCAGATGGTGGAATATGCTTGGAATCGCTTGAGGTGAATTTACCATGAAGCTAAGGAAGCCTACTCTTCAGAGCCTCTCTCCTCAGAGGGTTCCTTGTAACATTCTTAGACTTAACTTTGCATTTTCAATTTTGTGTTCTTTTCCTTTAAAAAGATTCCCTCAATTTTACGAGCTTCAGACCCCAGGAAACTTATCAGTCTTACTTTTCATTTGTATTGTAAAAATTAATTAGTTTCTATGCCTTTCTCATACTATTTTAGCTTCATGAGAAGAAGGGCGATATTTTTTTTCTGTTTCTCTACTGTCTAGCATTTAGTTCAGTAAACGCTTAGTGAATGAATGAATAAGCCATGCACATTTAGTGGTTGTTTTGGAGCTGCATCTGGCAAGATTTTCTTTTGCATTCATGCATTGTCATTAATGCCAACTTTGTTGCAAGGTTTTTTAAAAAGTAAACTTTTTTTTCATTTTTTAAAAATTTATTTTTAATATAATGACATTAGTTAATGACATTCCAATGAGTTTCAGGTGTACAATTCAACAGTAAGGCATATATATTTCATTGTGTGTTCACCACCCATAGTTAGATTTCTTTCTGTCACCACACATTTGATCCCTTTTACCTCATCTACCTACCCCCTCCCCCAGTACCCTCTGGTAACCACTAGTCTATTGTCCATGTCCAAAAAAGTAATCTTTATATAAATTATCTTGTTATTTTTTTAAAAGTTCAAAGTATCTACTTTTAGAATTCTAAGTTAAATTCCCATATGCACAATATTTTGCAAAATTTCCGTCTATCTTCATGTTAATGTTCTTTCATTTTATTTTTTTCTCTAAAAATTTTTCTTAAGAATATTTTTCAAATGAGAATTACTGACAGAAAAGATTTATTTGGTCAACTTTGTAGATTCTAAGGGTAATTCTAAAACTTAAACCTAGCCAAAGAAAAATGTTATGGAACATGATTGCATTTATTTAGCTGTTATTTATATAAGCTATATATCCATTTTGTCTTTATTTCTCAAGTTTCTTATTTATAAATCTCCACTGTTTTTTAGTTGACATATGTTGACAGTTGACATATGTTACCTGAGAGCTAATATATCCTCTATGATACACACTCTAAGAGCTAAACAATATGCAACAAATTAATAAAGTTATACTATGAAGATAGGTCATCCTTCCTAAATTAGACAATTGAGGTTCATATTTTTATTGTCAAGAAAGAAAAAATTTTTTTATTCTCCTTTATCTTGTTCTGATCATTTCCAAGTTTTTTTTCTTTTTTTTTTTTTAATTCAGTTGCCACTTCTTGACCACAGGAATGAGTAATTTAATGACATCTCAAATTCTTGATAATCTCATAAATATTTTAACTATCAAAGAAATGGACTTTTATTTGGTTAATCTTTTAGCTAATCATAAATAATGTAATCAAATCATCCTTTGAAAAATTAGCATTAGATAACATAAAGGATAAAGACATTTAAACAATGTATTAGAAAAATTCTTTTTGGACTTTGCTATGAATTTCCTGACAATTCAGCTGCAGTTGACAACTAAAATATGACTCCAGAATCTGAACAAAGTCCCAGGAAGCAGCCTTATCATCCAACTGCCACTTCATCATCTTTCTTTAATGTCCTTTTCACATTTATCATTGCGATTTTTGTGCTCAGTTTTTTTCTATCACAACAAACCAAGGAAAAACAATTATTGAATGCTGGTTTATATCCACCCTCCTCCCTTCATATCCATTCATTCTCTAGGTCTGAGCATTTCCATAGGAATCCAGCCATTAGTGGCTGCCATGTTTTATTGTAAAGGTAGTGCAGTGTCAGCAATCTTTCCTGTAGGCATTCATGCTTGGTTTGGAAAAACTGTCAACTACTATTATAGAGTTGTTCAAATGGAAATTATCACAAAATTGTGGGATCTTCCATTATCGTCACTGAAAAATTACTGCAATAAGGAATTAATAAGCTGTTTTGTGAAATAAAACATCAGCACCCAAACAAATGTGACTGAACTGTAGTATTTCCATAGGGATGGGTTTTACTACTGGCTTCCTGTTTTAATTGAGAAGGTCTGAAACTTTTTAAAACTCCAAAATACATTTTTGCTTTCTATCCTTCAATTCTAAAATAGGGATGTATTTGATAACGTGTAGCTATTTTATTCTAAGCTTTTGTAGGGTTTCATATCCCGGAGATAAAGTAACCTTTTTGAAAGGACTCCCCTTTTCTGAATTTTGCTGTTTCCTGCTTGTTGAGCAGTGGCCTCTCCTGGGAAAGCAGAGTTATTTCAGCCAATATTTGGACCCCATTTTATATTAGAGTCTGTGGAATATTATACTGCTATTCGGATATATTCATAATCTTTTCTATGATTTTGTTGTTTTTATGGCCCAGTAAAATTTATAGTTGTTTTTGTTGAAAGGTTATCAGAACATATTTGGGCATCAAACTTTTTCAAAATAAATAATGATGGCAATACTTCTAAGATATCTCTTAACAAATGTATCCAACAGAGTTTCGTTCTTATTACAATGCAAATTAAATGAGAATAAAATTATTCTTATTTTAGGACAGTTTCAAAATGAATGTTTTTGCTCCCGCTTCCCACCCACATACAAGGAGGCACCCCAGATTTCACCTTTTTTTAAATCGTGGCAATTTGAAAATATATCGAGAAGGCCGTATGTAGATAATGAATGGTTCAGTTAGCATTAATCCCAGAGAATGGAAAATCAGGAGCAAGTCACTTTTAAAGAATAAGATTGTTCATACTCACCTCTTCCTGACCACAAGTCTATCACTGTAAGTTAACATTCGAAGTTAGCCACCCCTGTGATATGACTATGAGAATGTTTTCTTTGCATGATTCTGGATCATTCTGTGGTGCAGATCACTCTAAAGGAGCAGAATGGCCTTTAACTTTTGTCTTTCGCAGCCAGGATCTAACGTTTTCTGGATTTCACTGCTCTTTGGAATTCTCCACCAGAGGGAGGACAAGGGAAGAAGGTTTCACCCGCAGTTCTAAGGGAAGTTTGAAC